>NC_091988.1:205966860-205990465 GCF_044704955.1 Pristiophorus japonicus | reverse complement strand
GAGAGGAGGGAGGGGGGAGAGGAGAGAGGGTAGAGGGAGGGAGGGACGGGGTAGGAGGGAGGAGGAGGGAGGGGTGAGAGGGAGGGAGGGGGGGAGAGGAGGGAGGGAGGGGGGGAGGAGGGAGGGAGGGAGAGGGGGGGGGAGAGGAGAGGGGGGGGGGGAAAGGAGAGGGAGGGGGCGGTTTATAGCTGTCATAATTTGAGAGCTCAGTCGGGGGAAGGTGTCCGGATAGGGCAATGTGAGTTTTTTTTTTAAAAGACCCACTTTTAAAAAAAACAATTCTACGGTGAAACCAAAAACACGGGTGAAGCCAGCATTGTGGGCAGCCCCAATACTCCTGAATCAGGAATTGCTGTCAGTGACAGCTTTCACCAGGGGCAGAACTGATCTGGGATTAACTATCAGTAACAGTGCTGTAACCACTCTGCTCCTCTCTAGATGCCAGTCACAGTGGGACCGTACGGGCAGTCACAGCCCAGCTGTGTCAACAGGGTTAAAATGGGGTTCATGATGGGCTGTGCAGTGGGTATGGCAGCAGGAGCACTTTTCGGCAGCTTCTCGTGCCTCAGGTCAGTACGATTGCCGCTATTGCTGTTTCCTTTCAATGCAAGTACAATTGGGAGGTTTCTTAATCAAGCCGACTACCCCACCCAAAAACCCACCCCCTGCTCGTCTCTAAACCAAAGTTTGGCTCACCGTTGCCCAATTCTTTTTGGATGGGCTGCCATTCTGGGCCGAGCGGAGGCTAGACCAACCGCAAACTTCGAGCGCTCAGTAGCTGATCCAGCTCCCCACGAAATGGGTTTGGCCACCATCAAGTTCCTACTGACACCCGCAGACTTGGGATATGGAAAATGAGCAAAGTGATGGAGCTCGGGATGTGGCACATCTCGGAGTGGGGGGAGTGTTACTTTTCATGCTATACAGACTGCCAGTATTTGCTGATGTGCAATCCCTGACTCCTGGTGGACATGGGAGTTTGACAACCCAAAAGGGGCCGTCGGGATTGTTTGCCGACAGAAAAGTTGGAATGAAATATGAAAGCAGCGGTAAAGTTTACAAAATGACCGGCTGTCTGGTCGGTCATTTATATTTATAATGAATGTCCTACTAACAAATCCAGCACTGCATGAAATCCTTGGCCCCGAAGGAAGATCAATAATCATCAGTTGCCAATGATCGGTATTATTGCGCAGAGGCAGCCAACGACTGCACCGGTGGCAAGTGTCACAGCTTTGCTGGAACTCCACTGCAGTTACCCGTGAGGTTCCGATGAAGACATCCCTTCTTTCCAGTGCGACTTCCCTGGTTTACTATCTCAGCAGGAGGGCGCTCCCTCAGCACGGCACTGGAGTATCCAGCTATGCGGCTTGAGCCACAGGCCAGACAATACTGCCAGCTAAGCCAGGCTGAAAGCCCAAGATTTTCCAGCAGGGCTTTCCCAGCGAATACCAAACTTGACACATTTTGGCTCCATCTCTGTGCGGTGTAAACGCTGGCAACATATTAACTGCTGCACAGTGGGCTGAGAGATTGAGCTCGCTCTGGTAAATCAGCTCAGCCTCACTGAATCGGGCGGGGGTCAGGAGTCAAGTGCATGACCCAGGTGTCGGGTTCCATTACTTGTTCTTGTCTTGGGGTAACCCTGCTTTTGCTCGGTTTCTAGGCTGGGGCTGAGAGGCCGAGAGCTGCTGGGTGGTGTTGGCAAGACCATGATGCAGAGCGGAGGCACGTTTGGAACCTTCATGGCGATCGGGATGGGAATCAGATGCTAACAAAACAATTCTTTCTGAAGTGTTGCAGATAATGTCACCTGTCTGTCCCCTTGAGATTACAAGCTGTATTAATAATGGAGAATAAAGTCTATAATTTACTGTTGCATTGTGTTCTGAAAATGGACGCATCTTTTGGGGTGTTTCTCTCGCGGTAGCTGAACTTCTAAAGGGTCTATAACTCAGAACAGAGTGACGCATGTCAGAGGGGACACAAGCAGTGAAATGGATCTAGTGGGGAGAGCTTTTACTTCAGGAGGACATAGACAGACTGGTGAAAGGGGCAGACACATGGCAGGTAAAATTTAACATAGAAGTGTGAAGTGATGCATTCCAAGAATGAGGAGAGGCAATATGAATTAAATGGTACAATTTTAAAAGGGGGTGCAGGACAAGTTGTTAAAAAGGCATGTGTGATGCTGGGCTTTATAAATAGAGGCAGAGAGCACAAAGGTCAGGAAGTGACTTGTAAAACACAGGTTAGGCCCCAGCTGGAGTATTGTGGCCAATTCTGGGCCCCACACTTTAGGAAGGATGTTGGGGCCTTGGAGAGGGTGTAGGGGAGATTGACCAGAATGGTCCCAGGGATGAGGAACTTCAGTTTTGTAGAGACTGGGTTTGTTCTGCTTGGAGAAGAGGTTAAAGCTGTTCAAAGTCATGAAGGGTTTTGATAAAGTAAGGAGAAATGGTTTCCATTGACAGAAGTACTGGTAACCAGAGGGCACAGATTGAAGGTATTTGGCAAAAGTACCAGAGGCAACATGAGAATTTTTCGACACAGCGAGTTGTGATCTGTAACACGCTGCGGGAGCAGATTCAATAGTTACTTTCAAACAGGGAATTAGATAAATAGTTGAAGGGGAAGAATTTACAGGGCTGCGGGGGGAGTGGGATTAATTGGATATCTCTTTCACAGAGCCAGCACAGGGCGATGGGCTGAAAGGCCTCCTGTGCTCTGTAATTATAAGACAGGTGGATCCTGAGTGAGGATAGGATCTGGCTCAATTGTGATGCCCTCCAAAGTCGGATTGCCTGACACTCATTAAGCCTCTAGAAGAATAACGGCTGCTTGGGAGAGACAGCGGAGGATACCCCACCCATGTGACCCTTTGTGAGGGAGTCAGAGAGGGTGGGGGGAGGGGACGGAAGAGACAGCACCCAATCAAATCATCGACACATCCTGCTGTATTCTTTAAGCTTTAGTCTCTGACGCTCGAAGATGAAGCACTTTGTGCCATGGGTTTTCGTAGCTTGACCCTGGACTCCAAACCTGCACACAGTGCTCGCTGTCCTCACGCAGTTCTGGACTGTTGGGTTACCTTGTTGTGCTGTGATGTTGCTTCCATCCAGGGGATTCACTATTCCTGGATAATCACTGCCGAAGGAGAGGTGTTTGATGTAGTGGGTCATGTTTATCTGGAGGAGAAAGGAGCAGATTGCATTACTCCAAAAGTATTTCCACTACAGGATGCTTTTCCAGACGCATCCCAGTGAACAGCACTGTAGACCCACTGAATGGCATGTTATGCGCATCTCCAATCTTAATCGTTCCACCCTTGGTGGCCGTGCCTTCAGCTGCCGAGAAGCTCTAAGCTCTGAGCACATCCCAGGTGGCAGTGCTGAACTCCAGATACAGTCTCAGTCCAATAGTGCCATCAGACTCTGGGTACAATACACTGCCATGCTCAGAGACAAAGCTCAGAGACTTTGGATAACATTTTTAGTCAGTGCACGAGAGCCTCTCTTTAACCATTCCTCAATTTAACCCCATCACAATCCCGAAAGAACATAGGAACAGGAGGAGGCCATTCAGCCCCTTGAGCCTGTTCTGCCATTGAATTCGATCAGGGCTGATTTGTACCTCAACCCCATTTACCCTCCTTTTGCTCCATATCCCTCAATACCCTTCACCCAACCAAAATATGTCGATCTCAGTCTTGAAATTTTCCATTGACCCCCAGCATCCACAGCCTTTTGCGGGAGAGAGTTCCAGATTCCCACGGCCCTTTGTGTGAAGAAGTGCTTCCTGACATCACCCTGAACGGCCGGGCTCTAATGTTAAGGTTCTGCCCCTTGTTCTGGACTCCCCCTCCAGAGGGAATAGTCTCTCTCGATCGACCCGATCAAATCCTTTAATCATCTTAAACACCTCGATTAGATCACCCCCTCAATCTTCTAAACGCAAAAGGAAATACAAGCTTAGTCTATGCAACCCACCCTCATAATTTAACCCTTTTAGCCCCGGTATCATTCTGGTGAAGGCCGGCATTTATTGCCCATCCCTAATTGCCCTCGAGAAGATGGCCACCACCGCTTTGAACCACTGCAGTCCGTGTGGTGAAGGTGCTCCCACAGTGCTGTTAGGGAGGGAGTTCCAGGATTGTGACCCAGCAACAATGAAGGAACGGCCGATATATTTCCCAGTCAGGATGGTGTGTGACTGGGAGGGGAACGTGGAGGTGGTGGTGTTCCCATGCACCTGCTGCCCTGGTCCTTCTAGGTGGTAGAGGTCATGGGTTTGGGAGGTGCTGCCGAAGAAGCCTTGGCGAGTTGCTGCAGTGCATCTTGAAGGTGGTGGATGGGGGGCCAATCAATGGGCTGCTTTGACCTGGATCGTGTAGAGCTTCGAGTGTTGTTGGAGCTGCACTCAGCCACACTCGTGACTTGTAGATGGTGGGAAGACTTTGGGGAGTCAGGAGGTGAGACACTTGCCGCAGAATACCCAGCCTCTGACCTACTCTTGTTGCCACAGTATTTATGTGGCTGGTCCAGTTATGTTTCTGGTCAGTGGTGATCCCTGGGATGTTGATGGCATGAGGTGATGGTAATGCTGTTGAATGTCATGGGAAGATGGTTAGACGTTCTCTTGTTGGAGATAGTCATTGCCTGGCACTTGTGTGGCACGAATGTTACTTGCCACTTATCAGCCCAAGCCTGAATGTCGTCCAGGTCTTGCTGCATGTGGGCACGGACTGCTTCATTGTCTGAGGAGTTGTGAATGAACTGAACTCTCTGCAGTCATCGGCGAACATCCCCACTTTTGACCGAGGGAAGGTCATTGATGACGCAGCTGAAGATGGCTGGGACTAGGACACTGCCCTGAGGAACTATGGTCAAATGCTACCTTGATGTCAAGGCAGTCCTCTCACCTCACCCCTGCGATTCAGCTTTTTTTTATCCATGTTTGGACCAAGGCTGTAATGAGGTCTATGCTACACCTCTTTGATCATCCCCAGCTTCTCACCATTTAGAAAATACTCTGATCTGACTTCACACTTGGCCACCTTGAATTCCATATGCCACAGTTTTGTCCACTCCATTAATCTATGTCCCTTTGCACCTTCCTGTCCCACCTGCCCCTCCTCTCAGTGAAAGATTCATTATTTGTAGAGACTGTAAATCTATTTATAAATGTGTTTACGATTTCATTGCAAAACACTTTTAAGGACGATGTCTATTTTGGGAGTTGTGTGATTTAACTGTCCGAGGTGCAACACACAATCAGCATTTAGTCGGTTAATAACAATAGTGCTCCGAGACTGACGCTATACCTACATTGTCCAATCCAAAGGTTTGCAGGTCATGAACTAAGAGAAAAGGGGAGAGATAAAAGGAACTAATTAAAAACGGCAGCGAATAACATAATATATATTATATAGAGGATTAAAATCTATTGCTCAGTTCTTCAGGTCACAGCTATCCATCTCCATTCCCCCGTGTCAACATTCCATCATAGCGAGAGCTGCTCCAGCCCTGGTGACCGGTGACCGAGGGGGAGCAGCCCTGGTGACCGAGGGGGAGCGGCCCTGGTGACCGGTGACCGAGGGGAGCGGCCCTGGTGACCGGTGACCGAGGGGGAGCGGCCCTGGTGACCGGTGACCGAGGGGAGCGGCCCTGGTGACCGGTGACCGAGGGGGAGCGGCCCTGGTGACCGGTGACCGAGGGGAGCGGCCCTGGTGACCGGTGACCGAGGGGAGCGGCCCTGGTGACCGAGGGGGAGCGGCCCCGGTGACCGGTGACCGAGGGGGAGCGGCCCCCGTGACCGGTGACCGAGGGGAGCGGCCCCGGTGACCGGTGACCGAGGGGGAGCGGCCCCGGTGACCGGTGACCGAGGGGAGCGGCCCTGGTGACCGGTGACCGAGGGGAGCGGCCCTGGTGACCGGTGACCGAGGGGAGCGGCCCTGGTGACCGGTGACCGAGGGGAGCGGCCCTGGTGACCGGTGACCGAGGGGGAGCGGCCCTGGTGACCGGTGACCGAGGGGGAGCGGCCCTGGTGACCGGTGACCGAGGGGAGCGGCCCTGGTGACCGGTGACCGAGGGGAGCGGCCCTGGTGACCGAGGGGAGCAGCCCTGGTGACCGAGGGGAGCGGCCCTGGTGACCGGTGACCGAGGGGAGCGGCCCTGGTGACCGGTGACCGAGGGGAGCGGCCCTGGTGACCGGTGACCGAGGGGAGCGGCCCTGGTGACCGGTGACCGAGGGGAGCGGCCCTGGTGACCGGTGACCGAGGGGAGCGGCCCTGGTGACCGGTGACCGAGGGGAGCGGCCCTGGTGACCGGTGACCGAGGGGAGCGGCCCTGGTGACCGGTGACCGAGGGGAGCGGCCCTGGTGACCGGTGATCGAGGGGAGCGGCCCTGGTGACCCGTGACCGAGGGGAGCGGCCCTGGTGACCGGTGACCGAGGGGGAGCGGCCCTGGTGACCGGTGACCGAGGGGGAGCGGCCCTGGTGACCGGTGACCGAGGGGGAGCGGCCCTGGTGACCGGTGACCGAGGGGAGCGGCCCTGGTGACCGGTGACCGAGGGGAGCGGCCCTGGTGACCGAGGGGGAGCGGCCCTGGTGACCGGTGACCGAGGGGAGCGGCCCTGGTGACCGGTGACCGAGGGGAGCGGCCCTGGTGACCGGTGACCGAGGGGAGCGGCCCTGGTGACCGGTGACCGAGGGGAGCGGCCCCGGTGACCGAGGGGAGCGGCCCTGGTGACCAGTGACCGAGGGGAGCGGCCCCGGTGACCAGTGACCGAGGGGGAGCGGCCCTGGTGACCGGTGACCGAGGGGGAGCGGCCCTGGTGACCGGTGACCGAGGGGAGCGGCCCTGGTGACCGGTGACCGAGGGGGAGCGGCCCTGGTGACCGGTGACCGAGGGGAGCGGCCCTGGTGACCGGTGACCGAGGGGAGCGGCCCTGGTGACCGAGGGGAGCGGCCCTGGTGACCGAGGGGAGCGGCCCTGGTGACCGGTGACCGAGGGGAGCGGCCCTGGTGACCGGTGACTGAGGGGAGCGGCCCTGGTGACCCGTGACCGAGGGGAGCGGCCCTGGTGACCGAGGGGAGCGGCCCTGGTGACCGGTGACCGAGGGGAGCGGCCCTGGTGACCGGTGACCGAGGGGGAGCGGCCCTGGTGACCGGTGACCGAGGGGAGCGGCCCTGGTGACCGGTGACCGAGGGGAGCGGCCCTGGTGACCGGTGACCGAGGGGAGCGGCCCTGGTGACCGGTGACCGAGGGGAGCGGCCCTGGTGACCGAGGGGAGCGGCCCTGGTGACCGAGGGGAGCGGCCCTGGTGACCGGTGACCGAGGGGGAGCAGCCCTGGTGACCGGTGACCGAGGGGGAGCGGCCCTGGTGACCGGTGACCGAGGGGGAGCAGCCCTGGTGACCGGTGACCGAGGGGGAGCGGCCCTGGTGACCGGTGACCGAGGGGGAGCGGCCCTGGTGACCGGTGACCGAGGGGAACGGCCCTGGTGACCGGTGACCGAGGGGGAGCGGCCCTGGTGACCGGTGACCGAGGGGAGCGGCCCTGGTGACCGGTGACCGAGGGGAACGGCCTTGGTGACCGGTATCCAATGACCGAGGGGGAAGCATTCTGCGTTTTTGTTCAACTGGAAATGGAGCAGTTTAATTATTGTACATTAGCAAGCTGGTTACGTTGGAGCCATTCTGCCGGTTATTTCATAACCATTAGTCTCTGTTGGTTAAAACACTCATTCCATGCAGGGATATTCCTGAAATCAGGGATCAGCAGTGAAAGCCACAATCATTAGTAACAACACTGGCAAAATAGATGTACTAAGTAAAAGTTAAAGACTGATTTCAGCTCCTTACCCCTCCCCCACACCAGTGATTATGTTGGTTGGGAACTGAATTCAATAATCGGAACACTGGGCTCAGTCCAGACAATAATTTCAAGCTGCTGATTGTGGAGAAAGCCCAACTGGTTCAGTAATGCCCCGGGGACGGAGACCAGAGACTCCCACCCAGCCTGATATTCTCTGCAATGGACCTCAGCAAGCCCTCAGTTGTACCAGCACCACCAGCAGGCAGCTAGTTCTGGTTAGCAGCACTGTCCATATTCTGAGATTTCAGTATCAAACACACGGCCGTGTGCCAGTGGAACTGAGAAAGAAAATTGGAGATCAGAATCAATTGCCCATGGCCCTGAAGGGAAAATGGCTTGCACATCCCGGGTACAGTGACACACCAACTGCTACTCACAATCTCCTCCACTTGCTGTAACACATCACAAACAATGTTAATTGGTCAAAGCAAACTCGAGGGAGTGGGACATGCACGGAATTTACAGAATAGGTGCGAGGGGACACAGCCAACAGTAAACTGGCAGTACCAACAGAATAAGGGAAAACTGCCCTTCATCTTGTAGTGCCACCCCCAGCGAGACCTGTACCCACCAGTACTGTACCCCAGTGTTGGTGACAGAGCTGTACCCAGTTATACCCCAGTACCCACCAGTACTGTACCCCAGTGTTATACAGTGACAGACCTGTACCCACCAGTACTGTATCCCAGTGATTTACAGTGACATACCTGTACCCACCAGTACTGTACCCCAGTGTTATACAGTGACAGACCTGTACCCACCAGTACTGTACCCCAGTGTTATAGTGACAGACCTGTACCCACCAGTACTGTACCCCAGTGTTATACAGTGACAGACCTATACCCCCAGTACTGTACCCTAGTGTTATACAGTGACAGACCTGTACCCACCAGTACTGTACCCCAGTGTTAGTGACAGACCTGTACCCACCAGTACTGTACCCCAGTGTTATACAGTGACAGACCTGTACCCACCAGTACTGTACCCCAGTGTTATACAATGACAGACCTGTACCCACCAGTACTGTACCCCAGTGTTATACAGTGACAGACCTGTACCCACCAGTACTGTACCCCAGTGTTATACAGTGACAGACCTGTACCCACCAGTACTGTACCCCAGCTTTATACCCGTGACAGACCTGTACCCACCAGTACTGTACCCAGTGACAGACCTGTACCCACCAGTACTGTACCCCAGTGTTATACCCCAGTGTCAGACCTGTACCCACCAGTACTGTACCCCAGTGTTATACAGTGACAGATCTGTACCCACCAGTACTGTACCCCAGTGTTATACAGTGACAGACCTGTACCCACCAGATCTGTACCCCAGTGTTATACAGTGACAGACCTGTACCCACCAGTACTGTACCCCAGTGTTATACAGTGACAGACCTGTACCCACCAGTACTGTACCCCCGTGTTATACAGTGACAGACCTGTACCCACCAGTACTGTACCCCAGAGTTATACAGTGACAGACCTGTACCCATCAGTACTGTACCCCAGTGTTATACAGTGACAGACCTGTACCCACCAGTACTGTACCCCCGTGTTATACAGTGACAGATCTGTACCCACCAGTACTGTACCCCCGTGTTATACAGTGACAGACCTGTACCCACCAGTACTGTACCCCAGTGTTATACAGTGACAGACCTGTACCCACCAGTACTGTACCCCAGTGTTATACAGTGACAGACCTGTACCCACCAGTACTGTACCCCAGCTTTATACCCCAGTGACAGACCTGTACCCACCAGTACTGTACCCAGTGACAGACCTGTACCCACCAGTACTGTACCCCAGTGTTATACCCCAGTGTCAGACCTGTACCCACCAGTACTGTACCCCAGTGTTATACAGTGACAGATCTGTACCCACCAGTACTGTACCCCAGTGTTATACAGTGACAGACCTGTACCCACCAGATCTGTACCCCAGTGTTATACAGTGACAGACCTGTACCCACCAGTACTGTACCCCAGTGTTATACAGTGACAGACCTGTACCCACCAGTACTGTACCCCCGTGTTATACAGTGACAGACCTGTACCCACCAGTACTGTACCCCAGAGTTATACAGTGACAGACCTGTACCCATCAGTACTGTACCCCAGTGTTATACAGTGACAGACCTGTACCCACCAGTACTGTACCCCCGTGTTATACAGTGACAGATCTGTACCCACCAGTACTGTACCCCCGTGTTATACAGTGACAGACCTGTACCCACCAGTACTGTACCCCAGTGTTATACAGTGACAGACCTGTACCCACCAGTACTGTACCCCAGAGTTATACAGTGACAGACCTGTACCCACCAGTACTGTACCCCAGTGTTATACAGTGACAGATCTATACCCCAGTGTTAGACAATTAATCTCTCTCAGGGCAGAATCTCGAATGAAACTGCTTGTCAATTAGTGGCATTGGATGAAAATTCGGCCAGTCACCTTGTGTTTACTGAGTTCCCATCACACTCCACATATCCATGCAACATCACCCCGATTACACAAAGTACGTGCTGGAACTAGACAGAGCAAAGGGGCTTTTAGGGAAAGAGTTTCACAGGCATTCCAGCAAGTGAGTTTTACTAGATTAGAGAACTATTAAAGGCATGTGAAGTGCAGAGAATCAGGAATTAGTCACTTACTCTCAACAGCATGTACTGCAAGGAAGAAAAGAAACAATTTTTAAAAGTAGAGAAGCATCATAGGGCAAACACACAGAAAACCCCAACTAAATCTTGGAGAATGAAGACGGAGTCACACAGGTACAGTATAAGAATATTGGGAAACAGAGCTTGGAGCTTTTTGCTAAACTCACATTTAATATGCATCACAGATAAGGCCATCTCTGATCACTTCCTTGTATCACTCTCCAGCCACATCCGCTCCTGGAAAAACCTCTTCTCCCAAGTCACTTTCAAACTCCCAACTGCCCAGTCTTTGGCTCTCCATTTGACACGATACTTGTGCAGCTGCCGATCTGCTCAGGCACACTCCCACCTCCACCACTGATGTCCGTGTCCCCAGTAAAACCACTTCTCTTTCCAAGCCTGGTTGTTCCTCCCTGGTACGGCACCCATCTCCAGTCCCTTAAGCCCAAGGGATGCAGATTTGAATGTTTATGGCGGACAACTGGTCCACCCATTCATCACCTGATCTAGCTGAACCACATAAAGCATTATCGGGTCCCGCTCTCCTCTGCCAAAACTGCTCGCTATTCCAGGATCATCCTGGAATGCAAAGATAACTCCCGGATTCTCTTCACTACAAACCATCATCTTAAACCTCTCGCTCTCCTCTCTCCTCCATCCTCACTTCCAACAAGTGTGAGGAGATCATGAACGTCTTTGTCACTGAGATTAGACCATCCATTCAGCTGCCTCTGCCTTCCCTTCCACTACCCCACCGGGCCAAACTTCCCCTCTGTCCTCGCCTTGAACTCGCACCTTTCCCTGGTTTCCTATCTCCCCTCATGCCCTCCGAGCTCATCCTGTCCACGAGACCCACTTCTGCTCCCTCGACCTATTTCCACCAAACTGCTGACCACCTAACTTCCCTTCATGGCCCATGTTAGCCGACATTGTTAACGGTTCCCTCTCCCTCAAATCTGCCGTCATCACCTCTTTCCTTGACCCCTCCGTCCTTGCAAAATACCACCTCATCCCAAACCTCCCTTTCCTCTCCAAAGTCCATGAACATGTTGCCTCCCAAATCAGTGGCCATCTTTCCTGGAACTCCATGTTTGAATCCTTCCACTCAGGTTTCCGTGCCTGCTACCGTCCTGAAATGTCTCTCATCAAAGTCACAAATGGCATCCTTTGTAACTGACCGGGGTAAACTATCCGTCCTCCTCGACCTGTCTGCAGTCTCTGACACGTTTGACCTCTCTATCCTCCTCCAACGTCTCTCCACCATGGTCCAGCTGGGTGGGACTGCACTCGCCTGGTTCCATTCTTATCCCTCTCATCGTAGCCAGAGAATCTCCTGCAACGGCTTCTCTTCCCGCCCCCACATCGCTACCTCTGGTGTCCCCCAAGGATCTATCCTTGGCCCCCTCCTATTTCTCATCTACATGTTGCCCCTTGGTGACATCATCCGGAAACACAGCGTCAGTTTCCACATGTACGCTGAGACACCCAGCTCTATCTCACCACCACTTCTCTCAACCTCTTCACTGTCTTAGATTTGTCACACTGCTTGTTCGACATCCAGTGCTGGATGAGCAGAAATTTCCTAATTAAATATTGGGAAGACCAAAGCCATGGTCTTCAGTTCCCGCCACAAATCTCTGTTCCCAAGCCACCGACTCCATCCCCCACCCTGGCCACTGTCTCAGATTGTTCACATCCTCAGTGTCCAATCAGATCCTGTGCTGAGCTTCCCACCCATATCCTCTCCATCGCACGTCTTCGCCCCTACCTCTGCTCATTTGCTGCTGAGCTCACCCAATCTCTGTGCTCCTTATTCTAACTTGCACCATGTCCCATTCACCCATCACCCCTTCTAAAATTCTCTTCCTTGTGTTCAAATCCCTCCATGGTCCCACTCCTCCCTATCTCTGTAACTTCCTCCAGCCCTGCAACCCTCTGAGATCTCTGCTTTCCTCCAAATCTGGCCTCTTGGGCATCACCCGATTATAATTGCTCCACCATTGGCGGCCATGCTATCAGCTGCCTGGACCCCAAGATCTGGAACTCCCTCCCTAAACCTCTCTGCCTCCCCTCTTTCAAGACCCTCCATAAAACCTACCTTTTTGACCAAGCTTTTAGCCCTGACCTAGTATCTGCTTCTTGGGCCCAGTGTCAATTTCCATCCATTACATGTTGTGAAGGGCCTGGTGACATTTCCTACGCTAAAGCTGCGATATAATTGCAAACTGTTGTACCTTCCTTGAACAATTGGCCCAAAATCCACTGTGACAGGCACATTCACCCACCCAACCTAAACAAACTCTGGGAGAATGTGGGGCTTCCTCTTACCATGGACATGCGACTGCTGAAAACTTTTCCCAGGAGCAAAATGGAAATTCCCAGCCACCTGATTAACAAGAAGTGAAAAGATAGGAGTCAGTAAAAAAAAAAAGTAACCGACACTGAACCACAGACACTCACCGCAATCACCATCCCCGGTAACCGACACTGAACCACAGACACTCACCGCAATCATCATCCCCGGTAACCGACACTGAACCACAGACACTCACCGCAAACCGACACTGAACCACAGACACTCACCGCAATCACCATCCCTAGTAACCGACACTGAACCACAGACACTCACCGCAAACACCATCCCTAGTAACCGACATTGAACCACAGACACTCGCCGCAAACCGACACTGAACCACAGACACTCACCGCAATCACCATCCCCGGTAACCGACACTGAACCACAGACACTCACCGCAATCACCATCCCCGGTAACCGACACTGAACCACAGACACTCACCGCAAACACCATCCCTAGTAACCGACTTCAAACTACAGACACACCTTGTTGACCTCCAGGAATCCGTAGACCTGGCAGCCCTCGTTCTTCTGCTCCTGCAGTTTCTGGGTGAATCCTTCCCTCATGCACTGCTCAATGGTGTCTGCGTTCTTGAACGCCCAGCCTTTCCGCCTGTAGGCTTCACGTACATCTGCGCACGTGTTACAGCACCTGCACGGACCAATCAGCACGTGTTACAGCATTTGCACAGACCAATCAGGAAAGTATAAGCATGCGCAGGAAAGTAACAGCGTCTGGGGCGCACGGGGTGGTGTCGGTAGATCAATAGTTGTCAGCTGAAAAGGGCCGATTACCCGCCCTGCGAGCTCACTCCGGAACATCATCCCAAAGGTCACTTTGCATCTGTCTTCACTAAAGAAGTAACAGAGAGTGCTGATAAGGGTAGTGCAATAGATGTTGTATATATGGACTTTCAAAACATGAAGTACCATATAACAGACTTATTTGGAAAACAAAGGGATTAAAGGGACGGTGGTGAATTGGTTAGGAAATTGGCGAAGGGATAGGAGCCAGAGGGCAGTGGTTAATGGATGTGTTTCTGACTGGATGCAGTGGGCCCCAGGACTTGGGTACAGGGAGTACAATTTTAAATTTTGCGGATGATACAAAACTTGGTAGGTAGTAAATAGCGAGCATGACAATAGCAGACTTCAGGAGGACACAGACAGACGGTGAAATGGGCAGGCACATGGCAGATGCAATTTAACGCAGAGAAGTGTGAGGTGATTCATTTTGGTAGGAAGAATGAGGAGAGGCAATATAAACGAAAGGGTACGATTGTAAAGGGGGTGCAGGAACAGGGAGACCTGGGGGTGTCTGTACACATATCACTGAAGCTGGCAGGACAAGGTGAGAAGGCTGTTAAAAAGCATCTGGGATCCTGGGCTTTATAAACAGAGGAATACAGCACAAAAGCCAGGAGGTTACACTAAACCTTTATACATCACGGGTTAGGCCCCAGCTGGAGGACTGTGGCCAATTCTGGGCCCCACACTTTAGGTGGGATGTTGGGGCCTGGGAGAGGGTGCAGGGGAGATTGACCAGAATGGTCCCAGGGATGAGGGACTTCAGTTACGGGGAGAGACTGGAGAAGCTGGGGCTGTTCTCCTTAGAGCAGAGAAGATCAATGGAGATTTAATAGCGATGTTGAAAATTGAGGGTTTTGATAGTGAATGAGGAGAGACTGTTTCCCGTGGCAGGAGGGTCGGTAACCAGAGGGCACAGAAATAAGATAATTGACAAAAAGTTTGGGGAGGGAAATGAGAATGTTTTTTTACACAGCAAGGTGTGATGATCGGGAACGCGCTGCCTGCAAGGGCAGTGGGAGGAGATTCAATAATAGCTTTTAAACAGGGAATTAAATAAATAGTTGGAAACGGGACATTTACAGGGGTATGGACAAAGACCAGGGAGTGGGACTAATTGGATAGCTCTTTCAAAGAGCTGGCACAGGCCACGATGGGCGGAATGACCTCTTTCTGTGCCGTTAAGATCCTAACTTGACAGGCAAAGTCCATAAGATATTTGACTGTAGAAAGCATCACAGCCTAGCCCTGTACTGCCCTTGTCCGACATCAGGGGTTGTAATCAGGAATGGGACAGTTGGTCAGTTTTCCTCTCTCCCAGTCTGGGGTGCACTGTAGCTCTCTGGGGACTGGATCCGGGATCCTCCTGGACTCCAGCTCGAGAGGCTTCCTCCTGCACTATCCCTGTAGTCCGAAGATCACTCACTTCATGTCCTCGGACTCTGCCCCATAACAGCTCTCACATCGGTCTGGGTCCAGCTTCGTGGAATTCATCACCTCCTCCTGCTTCCCCAACTCTGGTAATAGAGAGACAAGTAAAACACGGAACCAGTGAGAAACAAGACGTGGAACACGGAGCCAGAGAGCAACAAAATGTGGAACCAACGTTTCCTCCAAGCCGCAGTTGTACAGCTGTGTCTGACACGCAGCCTGGGACTGGCTTCGACAAGGTAAAGTTTTCCCCCTGTACGAAACGTTGAATGGGCCCCGCAGCCAGTGAGAGGGATCCCACATACAAATTTTTTAATTAGGGGGAACCGTTGTATGGAACACGGACCCACTTTTATGTTTATAACTGACACACAGGTTAACGTGTATTTATATAGCACCTTTAATGTAGTAAAACATCCCAAGGTACTTCCCAGGAGGGTTATCAAATAAAATTTGACACCAAGCTACATGAAGGAGATATTCGGAAAGGGATAGGTTTTAAGGAGTGTCTTAAAGAAGGAAAGAGAGGCGGAGAGGTTTAGAGAGGGAATTCCAAAGCTGAGGGTCTCAGCAACAGAAGGAACCAATGGTTGAGCGATTACAGTCAGGGATGCTCAAGAGGGCAGAGTTAGAGGAGTGCACACATCTTCGCGGGGGATTGAGGGGCTGGAGGAGATTGCAGAGATAGAGAGGGGCGAGGCCATGGAGAGATTTGAAAACAAGGATGAAAATTTTGAAATTGAGGTGTTGCCAGTGTAGGTAAGCGAGCACGGGGGGGGGGGGGGTGGGGGGGCGCGGGAAGTGTGCATGACCCCGGGGGCCCGACCCAGGGGAGCCGGAGCGGGCTCTGACCCGGGGGATTAGAAACATAGAAAATAGGTGCAGGAGTCGGCCATTCGGCCCTTCTAGCCTGCACCACCATTCAATGAGTTCATGGCTGAACATGCAACTTCAGTACCCCATTCCTGCTTTCTCGCCATACCCCTTGATCCCCCTAGTAGTAAGGACTACATCTAACTCCTTTTTGAATGTATTTAGTGAATTGGCATCAACAACTTCCTGTGGTACAGAATTCCACAGGTTCACCACTCTCTGGGTGAAGAAGTTTCTCCTCATCTCGGTCCTAAATGGCTTACCCCTTATCCTTAGACTGTGACCCCTGGTTCTGGACTTCCCCAACATTGGGAACATTCTTCCTGCATCTAACCTGTCTAAACCCATCAGAATTTTAAATGTTTCTATGAGGTCCCCTCTCATTCTTCTGAACTCCAGTGAATACAAGCCCAGTTGATCCAGTCTTTCTTGATATGTCAATCCCGCCATCCCGGGAATCAGTCTGATGAACCTTCGTTGCACTCCCTCAATAGCAAGAATGCCCTTCCCAAGTTAGGAGACCAAAACTGTACACAATACTCCAGGTGTGGCCTCACCAAGGCCCTGTACAACTGTAGCAACACCTCCCTGCCCCTGTACTCAAATCCCCTCGCTATGAAGGCCAACATGCCATTTGCTTTCTTAACCGCCTGCTGTACCTGCATGCCAACCTTCAATGACTGATGTACCATGACACCCAGGTCTCATTGCACCTCCCCTTTTCCTAATCTGTCACCATTCAGATAATAGTCTGTCTCTCTGTTTTTACCACCAAAGTGGATAACCTCACATTTATCCACATTATACTTCATCTGCCATTCATTTGCCCACTCACCTAACCTATCCAAGTCACTCTGCAGTCTCATAGCATCCTCCTCGCAGCTCACACTGCCACCCAACTTAGTGTCATCCGCAAATTTGGAGATACTACATTTAATCCCCTCGTCTAAATCATTAATGTACAGTGTAAACAGCTGGGGCCCCAGCACAGAACCTTGCGGTACCCACTAGTCACTGCCTGCCATTCTGAAAAGTACCCATTTACTCCTACTCTTTGCTTCCTGTCTGACAACCAGTTCTCAATCCACGTCAGCACACTACCCCCAATCCCATGTGCTTTAACTTTGCACATTAATCTCTTGTGTGCGACCTTGTCGAAAGCCTTCTGAAAGTCCAAATACACCACATCAACTGGTTCTCCCTTGTCCACTCTACTGGAAACATCCTCAAAAAATTCCAGATTTGTCAAGCATGATTTCCCTTTCACAAATCCATGCTGACTTGGACCTATCATGTCACCTCTTTCCAAATGCGCTGCTATGACATCCTTAATAATTAATTCCATCATTTTACCCACTACCAATGTCAGGCTGCCCGGTCTATAATTCCGTTTTCTCTCCCTCCTTTTTTAAAAAGTGGGGTTACATTGGCTACCCGCCACTCCATAGGAACTGATCCAGAGTCTATGGAATGTTGGAAAATGACTGTCAATGCATTCGCTATTTCCAAGGCCACCTCCTTAAGTACTCTGGGATGCAGTCCATCAGGATCTGGGGATTTATCGGCCTTCAATCCCATCAATTTCCCGACTAATAAGGATTTCCCTCAGTTCCTCCTTCTTACTAGACCCTCTGACCCCTTTTATATCCGGAAGGTTGTTTGTGTCCTCCTTAGTGAATACCGAACCAAAGTACTTGTTCAATTGATCTGCCATTTCTTTGTTCCCCGTTATGACTTCCCCTGATTCTGACTGCAGGGGACCTACATTTGTCTTTACTAACCTTTTTCTCTTTACATATCTATAGAAGCTTTTGCAGTCCGTCTTAATGTTCCCTGCAAGCTTCCTCTCGTACTCTATTTTCCCTGCCCTAATCAAACCCTTTGTCCTCCTCTGCTGAGTTCTAAATTTCTCCCAGTCCCCGGGTTCACTGCTATTTCTGGCCAATTTGTATGCCACTTCCTTGGCTTTAATACTATTCCTGATTTCCCTTGATAGCCACGGTTGAGCCACCTTCCCTTTTTTATTTTTACGCCAGACAGGGATGTACAATTGTTGTAGTCCATCCATGCGGTCTCTAAATGTCTGCCATTGCCCATCCACAGTCAACCCCTTAAGTATCATTCGCCAATCTATCCTAGCCAATTCACGCCTCATACCTTCAAAGTTACCCTTCTTTAAGTTCTGAACCATGGTCTCTGAATTAACTGTTTCATTCTCCATCCTAATGTAGAATTCCACCATATTATGGTCACTCTTCCCCAAGGGGCCTCGTATAACGAGATTGCTAATTAATCCTCTCTCATTACACAACACCCAGTCTAAGATAGCCTCCCCCTTAGTTGGTTCCTCGACATATTGGTCTAGAAAACCATCCCTTATGCACTCCAGGAAATCCTCCTCCACCATATTGCTTCCAGTTTGGTTAGCCCAATCTAAAGGCATATTAAAGTCACCCATGATAACTGCTGCACCTTTATTGCATGCATCCCTAATTTCCTGTTTGATGCCCTCCCCAACATCACTACTATTGTTTGAAGGTCTGTACACAACTCCCACTAACGTTTTTGCCCTTTGGTGTTCTGCAGCTCTACCCATATAGATTCCACATCATCCAAGCTAATGTCCTTCCTAACTATTGCATTAATCTCCTCTTTAACCAGCAATGCTATCCCACCTCCTTTTCCTTTTATTCTATCCTTCCTGAATGTTGAATACCCATGGATGTTGAGTTCCCAGCCCTGATCATCCTGGAGCCACGTCTCTGTAATCCCAATCACATCATATCTGTTAGCATCTATTTGCACAGTTAATTCATCCACCTTATTACGGATACTCCTTGCATTAAGACACAAAGCCTTCAGGCTTGTTTTTTTTAACACCCTTTGTCCTTTTAGAATTATGATGTAGTGTGGCCCTTTTTGTTTCTTGCCTTTGTTTACTCGGCCTTCCACTATTGCTTTTTACCTTTCTACCATCTGTTTCTGACTCCATATTACTTCGCCCTATCTCGCTGCATAGGTTCCCATCCCCCTGCCATATTAGTTTAAACACTCCCGAACTGCATTAGCAAATGTTGAGCGGGCCCCGACCCGGGGGATTGAGCGAGGGATGAATGTGACACCCAACACTCTGAATAGCCACAACCATTAAATGCCGGGCTTATAATGCAGCTGATCATTGGGGAAGGTACCAGGGGCACTGGCCCAAGTGACGGACCATCAGTATAAACACAATGGGCGCACTTATCCTGGGACTCGGGCATTGCAGAGAAACAGCTGGAGTTTTGCTCCGATGGTCTGGATCATCGTAAGCCCCTCCCAGACACGTCAACAATGCTGTGCATTTACATTGCACTTTTAATGTAGAAAAGTCTTCCAGTTGCTTGCCCTGCTCTATCCATTCGTCCACTTGAACTGTATTTGAAAGGTGTGTGTGGGGGTACAGAGATGGTCACTGCCTTCCCCCGTCTGTTCTCACCATGTTTTTCCACCTCCGGACTGACGATATTGCCCACCAGGTCCAGTCTCTTTTTGAAGAGGTTGTGTTCCACATCGAGCTGCTGTTCCCCAGCCACGTCCATTGCATCGATACTGAGATCTGTTGGCGGACATGGAGAACCCCCATTAACACTGCCTCCGCCACTGCGATATCCCACACAGGGAAAACATGCTGCAGTCGTTTGGTGATTACACTCGGGCACTGTTGTCCTCGAAGGGTTTTAGCAACTTCCTTTTTGACCTTTTGGTCTTGTATGGTCCTCTCCATACTTAGCCGAGAGAGGCTGGGAGGGAATCGCCCTGTCCCCAAGGCTCCTCCAGTGTTGTCCTGCCCCTCTCGCCTCACCGCAGCCAGCAAACACTCACGCACTTCCTGCTGGAGGTGTCCTATGCAACAACAATTTGTATTAACACCGTGCCTTTGGAAAAAGGTCCCCCGGTACTTTACAAAGGTAGGAGAATAAGTCTGTACAGCAAGCCAGTGAATGAGATAGTTGTGGGGGGGGGGGGGGGTTAGATGGGGGGAAAGGGCGACAAAACCTTGGAGATGTAGAGAGGTTTAGGGAGGGAATTCCAGAGTTTGGGGCCCAGGCAGCTGAAGGCACGGCCGCCAATGGTGGAGTGATTATAATCAGGGATGTGCAAGAGGCCGGAATTGGAGGAGCGCAGAGATCGTTGTGGGCCTGAAGGTTACAGAGATAGGGAGGGGCGACAGCCATGGGGGGATTTGAAAACAAGAATGAGAAATTTAAATTTAATGTGTTGCTGGAGAGGGAGCCAATATAGGTCAGTGAGCACAGGGGGTGATGGGTGAACGGGACTTGAGAGTTAGGACACAGGCAGCAGAGGTTTGGGAGGACGGCCAGGTGAGCAGAGGAATAGTCGAGTTCGGAGGTTACAAAGCATGGATGGAGACGATCGATGTTACAGATGCGGAAGTAGGCGGTCTTAGTGATGGAGCGGATATGGGCCGGAAGTTCATCTCGGGGTCAAATAGAACGGCAAAGCAGGGGATGGGGGAGTGAGGCTGGGGTGGCGGGGAGAAGAGTGCGAGGGGAGGGGGGAGTGCGAGGGGTGGTGCGGGAGGGGGGGTGGGGGGAATGGGGTAAGCCGGGGGAGGGGGGGCACGAGGAGGGAGGAGGGACGGGCGACCCGGGGGGGTGGGGGGGGGGGGGAATGGGGTAAGCCGGGAGAGCGAGGAGGGAGGAGGGACGGGCGACCCGGGGGGGAATGGGGTAAGCCGGGAGAGGGGGGGGGGGGCGAGGAGGGAGGAGGGAGGGGTGACCCGGGGGGGAATGGGGTAAGCCGGGAGAGGGGGGGGGGGGGGCGAGGAGGGAGGAGGGGGGGGCGACCCGGGGGGGGGGGGGGGGGGAATGGATGGAGTGGAATCACCAAACGAGTGGAGGATATATTTACAGGTACTCACAGGCACAGGGCATGTGTGGGAAAACGGTATCAATATTGATCTTCAGCTTTTCGCCACGTGACGTATCCACATAGAGCTCAGGGTGCACCTGGAGGAGAGATCATCATTAGCAACATCTCCACCAGGGTACAATTAGTGACTAGAAACAATGCATCGCCCTTTAACCACATTACCTACAATCGGCTCCAGTACAGTTTAAGCTGGTGCTTGCGTTCAACATGTGGGTATGGTTCTTAATGAATACTTTGCGACTGTTTTCACAACATTGCAATCGGAGAGGAGTGTGAAATATTAGATAAATTAAACAGAGAGAGAGAGGAGGTACTAAGGGGTTTAGCATCTTTGAAAGTGGATAAATCTTCATTTAGAAAGACACGGATTAATCAAGGACAGTCAGCATGGATTTGTTAAGGGAAGGTCAAGTCTGACTAACTTGATTTAATTTTTTAAGGAGGTAACGAGGGTCGATAAGGGTATTTGCATTTGATGTTGTGTATATGGATTTTAGCAAGGCTTTTGATAAGGTTCCACATGGCAGATTGGTCACAAAAGTAAAAGCCCATGGGATCAAGGGCAAAGTGGCAAGTTGGATCCAAAATTGTCTCAGTGACAGGAAGCAAAGGGTAATGGTTGATGGATGTTTTTGTGACAGGAAGGATGTTTCCAGTGGGGTCCCTTGCTTTTTCAGGTATATATCAATGATTTATAATTAAATGTAGGGGGGTATGATTAAGAAGTTTGCAGATGATACAAAAATTGACCATGTGGTTGATAATGAAGAAGAAAGCTGTAGACTGCAGGAAGATATCAATGAACTGGTCAGGTGGGCAGAACTGTGGCAAATGAAATTCAATCAAGTGTGAGGTAATGCATTTGGGGAGGGCTAACAAGGCAAGGGAATACACAATAAATGGTATAAAACACTAGTTAGGCCACAGCTGGAGTACTGCGTGCAGTTCTGATCACCACATTACAGGAAAGATGTGATTGCACTAGAGAGGATACAGAGGAGATTTACGAGTATGTTGCCGGGACTGGAGAATTTTAGCTATGAGGAAAGATTGAACAGGCTGGGTTTGTTTTCTTTAGAACAAAAGAGGCTGAGGGGAGACCTTATTGAGGTGTATAAAATTATGAGGGGCCTAGATAGAAAGGGCCTATTTCCCTTAGCAGAGGGGTCAATAACAAGGGGCATAAATTTAAAGTAATTGGAGGGAGGTTTCAAGGGGATTTGAGGAAATGTCTTCACCCAGAGGGTGGTGGGGGTCTGGAACTCACTGCCTGAAAGGGTGGTAGAGGTAGAAACCCTCACATTTAAAAAGTACTTGGATGTGCACCTGAAGTGCTGTAACCTGCAGGGTTACGGACCGAGAGCTGGAAACTGGAATTAGGCTGGATAGCTCTTTGTCGGCCGGCACAGACCAGATGGGCCGAAATGGCCTCCTTCTGTGCTGTAAATTTCTATGATTCTATGATTGTAGGAAACGGCAGGTAACAGGCTGACTGTCATGGCGGGTGCGTTAGACTGTGCAATTACCCTGCCGCAAAGCCCTTCCCTTAAAACAAGCAAACTGGCTCTGGGACTGGGCAGCTCCTCTCTGCATGGGAGACCAGGGGGTCACATTGAACCTTATACTGTGAACAGATATTCACCCTGGACTATCCATTGGTCCAGTAGAAAGTTTATTTCGACAGGAATCGCAGGTATTTATCAGGAATTCCCATTCGCATTTTCTTTGTACTTTAGGGGTAAAAGCAAAGCTTGCAGTCCTGGTGTGGGGACAGGCAGCTCCCTGCCATCTGCTCTGAAAACCGCCACTGTAATCAGACTCAACACTCCATGGAGCTGGAACTGATCTCACGGGTCCACTTCAGTGTGGCAAACAAGCAGCATTCAAACCAAATGTTTATGCAACTGTCCGGCACGGTGCCAGAGGTAGCAGTAACTCAGCATCTCCCACTCCTGTGGGCAGACACACCAGGGACTGGGGGTAAGCTCTCGCTCTCACTGAGCATAACGGCTCTCCACCACCTCAAATCACCAGGAATAATCAACCCCTCAGCTTACTGTAAATAACGGATAATAAATATTGAAATAACATTAAAGGAACAAGTGAAGCATGTGGTGAGATCAGACACAGGAGGAGCCAGGGTCAGTACATTGGGCAACACTCACCTCCTTCGTGAGATAGTACTGGAGTTCCGAGAAAAAGAGCAGCAGCATAATCAGACTGCTGACCACTGTGACTGGGGAGGAAAGAGAAACACAGTTACAGACTGCGATACAGGCTCCTCGCATTAACACCCCAATGTCAGCTGTCCCTCTCCCGCCTCAGAGTCACAAGCTTGAGGGTTCAAGCCCCAGTCCAGAGACTTGAGCACGAAATCCAGGCTGACACTCCAGTGCAGTACTGAGGGAGAGCTGCACTGTCGGAGTTGCCATCTTTCAGATGAGATGTTAAACCAAGGCCCCGTCTGCCCTCGCAGGTGGAAGTAAAAGATCCCATGGCACTATTTCGAAGAGCAGGGAAGTTATCCCTTGGCCAATACTTATCCCTCAGCTAACAGCAGCAATGCAGGTGATCTGATCATTTATCACATTGTTGTTTGTGGGAGCTTGCTGTGCACAAATTCACTGCCATGTTTCTTACATTGTAACAGTGACTACATTTC
>NC_091988.1:205937870-205966660 GCF_044704955.1 Pristiophorus japonicus | reverse complement strand
ATCTAACCCCCTGTACCTGCCCTGGGAGTGTTTGATGGGACAGTGTAGAGGGAGCTTTACTCTGTATCTAACCCCCTGTACCTGCCCTGGGAGTGTTTGATGGGACAGTGTAGAGGGAGCTTTACTCTGTATCTAACCCCCTGTACCTGCCCTGGGAGTGTTTGATGGGACAGTGTAGAGGGAGCTTTACTCTGTATCTAACCCCCTGTACCTGCCCTAGGAGTGTTTGATGGGACAGTGTGGAGGGAGCTTTACTCTGTATCTAACCCCCTGTACCTGCCCTAGGAGTTTGAGACTCGGTGGTTTGTGAAATAGAAAGTGTCTCTGACGCCAGTCTCTGAATTTGAGCCAAAAACAGTAACATTTAACGATGAATGAAATGCTACAAACTTCATCTGTTGCTTCCGGGATTGAAAACTCAGAAAATATTACAAATTGTCAACTTAATATTTTGAAGTAAGTATTTTTTTTTGAAAAAAAAAATTGTATTCAGGCCGTTGCTAGCCTATATTCCATTAGCTTAGCTGAAGATGTTTTGCGGAGTCGTTGCCCGGAGCCTGTGTGTTCTGGAGATTGTATGCTTCTGGAGCTCAGCATTACATAGCGAGTGGGACTGAGCCCGATTAGGAGCTGGTAGTGGGATTGGGATTGGGATCGGTCTGGGAGTGATTATTGAGGTCACGATTAATCTAGGGTTATCAGAATCTGGAGAACAAAATTGTGATTGCTTTGGATGTGATAATGAGACCCATGAAAGTGGTGTCACTCTGGGAGTGGGTATTGAGTTCAGATTTCTGGGATTACATACTATGATTGGAGTTAGTATATTTTGTTATTTCCATGGTTTCTCTGCTAACCTTTTACCTTTTGAAAGTCTGTGACCTTTAGTGCTCTCTGTGTAGCAGAACAGATTGTAAGGGGTTAATTCATCAATTTGTGATGGTGGAACATAGTGCAGTGGGCCGAGAGTGTGTGGGGAGGGGAGGGGAGGAGATGGGAGGGGGACAGGAGGAGGGGAACAGGGGGTGGGGGTAGTTTAAGAAGGGAAGGGACAGAGAGGGGAGGTGGAGGCCTCTGGAGGGGAGTTGCAGGGTGAGGAGGGGAACAGGGGGCCCACTGAGTGGTGGTAATGAAGGGTTGGTGAGGAACAATCGTTGCTCCCAGCGTCCTCTCCCCACAACGGGAGAGCGTGAAATCAATGGGTGGGTGGGGGCATCATCCTTTGCCTGTGTGGAATAATTAAACTGAAATAAAAATCAGATCTATTTTTATGGTTGTTTGTTTTGAAATGATTGCGGAATTTAAAACGGAGAATGAGATATTACTGTGAATGGGTAGTTCACAGAAGCCGTGAGCACCGGGAGTAACAGGGCAGAATAGGTTTGCTGTACAGAGGGCGAGAGTGGTGGAGGAGTTGACGGAGCGGGGACTGGGCGGGGATTGTGGCATAGCACCGAGAGACACGGCACGGCACGGGATCAGTGAGGCACTGACAACCTCTGGCTCTGGCAAACCCTTTGATACACCAAGACTTCCAGGAGGCTTTTCACAAAAGTAATGCAGGAAAGGCTTTACATTGAAGCATGTTGGGGGTGTAAGATTATGGGATTGGAGGAGGTGAATGTGAAGGGTTATTTTCGAGGACACAGAGTCCCATTGATTGCTCACTGACCGTCCTTGACCAGCTGTGAGGTCAGACCATTGACCAACTCGCTCCCCACAGCTCCTGGCTGGGAACGGAGCAAAACACAGGAATCTTCTGGGAAGAAACAAACAGATAGAAGGTGGAATAGTCTCCTCGGTCAATCTGCCTTCCCTCCCTGCCCTTAAAGAAAAAAAAGACGTGCATTTATATAGCGCCTTTCACAACCACCAGACATCCCAAAGCACTTTGCGTCCAATGAAGTACTTTTTGTAGTCACTGTTGTAATGTGGGAAACGCAGCAGCCAATCTGCGCACAGCAAGCTCCCACACACAGCAATGTGATAATGACCAGACAATCTGTTTTTGTGATGTTGATTACAAATATTAGCCCCAGGACACCGGGGATAACTCCCCTGATCTTCTTTGAAATAGTGCCATGGGATCTTTTACCTCCACCTGAGAGAGCAGAGGGACCTCTCTTTAATGTCTCATCCGAAAGACAGCACCTCTGACAGTGCAGCACTCCCTCAGCACTGGGAGTGTCAGCCTGGAGTTTTGTGCTCAAGTTCCTGGAGTGGGACTTGAACCCACAACCTTCTGACTCAGAGGCGAGAGAGAGTGCTGCCCACTGGGCCACAGCTGATACTGCTTGAAAAGCAGCTAAAGGAGAGGGTCATATCGCCTGGCAGCCCCGGGGAACGGCAGGCAGAACCAGCCGGCAAACGGTCTCCTCCAATATTGACATTTATGTGCCAACGTCCCGACAGTGGTGATTTTAAAACAATGTCTGTACAGATGAATTACCACATCTGACCAGGAGATGGCAGCAGATATTCACTGGTCTGAAGTGACTCATTTTCCACCCTCTGTCTCCCCACTCTCTCTGTTCCAATTCCCACCTTCCACACCACCAGCCTCTGCCTCCAGCACATTGCCTCCGATCATCCAGACTGATTCCGACACATCCCAACCTCTCTCTTCCCCCTTCTTAATTTTCAGGAGAGACCATCCTGCCTGTGATGCAAACTCCATCTCTTTTCCCCCCTAGTTCCTTCTGCCCAAACTCGTACAAATTTGCCGATGATAAGATCTGTGCGAGTGTCAGGGCTGCAGACAATGCTCGACAGCTTCAGGCAGATTTTGATGTGTTGGGAGCTTCAGCTCATGACTGACAAATGGTCTTTAATTAGGAGAAATGCAGTGTTATGTTTGACAAATTTGCTGGAGTTCTTTGTGGATGTAACGAGCAGGGTGGATAAGGGGGAACCAGTGGATGTGGTATATTTGGATTTCCAGAAGGCATTCAATAAGGTGCCACATAAAAGGTTACTGCACAAGATAAAAGCTAACGGGGTTGGGGGTAATATATTAGCCTGGATAGAGGATTTATTCACTAACGGAAAACGGAGAGTTGGGATAAATGGGTCATTTTCCGGTTGGGAAACAGTAACTAGTGGGGTGCTGCAGGGATCAGTGCTGGGGCTCCAACTATTTACAATCTATATTAATAACTTGGATGAAGGGACCGAATGTAATGTAACCAAGTTTGCTGACGGTACAAAGATGGGAGGAAAAGCAATGTGTGAGAAGGACACACACAATGGCGGAGCAGGCTCGAGGGGCTCTATGGCCGTCTCCTGCTCCTATTTCTTATGTTCTTATGTAGTACAGAGAGAACTGGGGGTCCTTGTGCATGAAACGCAAAAAGTTAGTAATCAGGAAGACAAATGGAATGTTGGCCTTTATTGCAAGGGGGATAGAGTATAAAAGCAGAGAAGTCCTGCTACAACTGTACAGGGTATTGGTGAGGCCACACCTGGAGTACTGCGTGCAGTTTTGGTCTCCGTATTTAAGGAAGGATATACCTGCATTGGAGGCAGTTCAGAGAAGGTTCACTGGGTTGATTTCGGCGATGAGGGGGTTGACTTATGAAGATAGGTTGAGTAGTTTGGGCCTATACACAATGGAGTTCAGAAGAGGTGATCTTATTGAAACTTATAAGATAATGAGGGGGCTCAACAAGGTGGATGCAGAGATGATATTTCCACTCAGGGGAAACTAAAACTAGGGGGCATAGTCTCAGAATAAGAGGCTTCCCATTTAAAACTGAGAAGAGGAGGAATTTCTTCTCTGACCATTGTAAATCTGTGGAATTCTCTATCCCAGAGAGCTGTGGAGGCTGGGTCATTAAATATATTTAAGGCGGAGATAGACTGAATTTTGAGCGATAAGGGAATAAAGGATTATGGGGAGTGAGCGGGGAAGTGGAGTCCATGATCAGATCAGCCATGATTTTATTGAATGGTGGAGCAGGCTCAAGGGGCCGAATGGCCTACTCCTGCTCCTAATTCCTATGTTCTTATTCATGTGGGCAGGGTGAATGCTCACCACTCATAAACTCTTCAGGGAAAGATATTAAAGATGGTGGTTATAGAAAGATCTTTGCGCTCCAGTGCATACATCTCTGAAAGTACACGAGCAATGCTGTGCAGTGATAGCTGGAGCAAATAGGGTGTTGGGGTGTATCCATCGGAGAATTGAGTATAAGACGAGGCGTACTGTTCTGTCCTTGTACAAGCCCTTAGTCAGGCCACACTTGGAATACTGTGCCCAGTTTTGGTCTCCTCGCACGGTGGGTGATATTGAGGTTCTGGAAAGGGTGTGGAAGATGGCCACAAGACTAATTCTAAATCTAAAACATCTTAGTTATCCTGGTCGGTTGAAAGAGTTGGGACTCTGTACCTTAGAGCAGCACAGACTGAGGGCGATCTAATTGAGGTTTATAAGATGATGAAGGAAATAGACGGTGTTCCAGTTGACCGTTTATTTCAGTGAAATAGGTTAGGCAGGACCAGGGGCACAAATTTAAGTTGTATCGGGCTAGAGGTTAGACATCAGGAGGTGGTTCTTTCCCCAGAGAATAGTAGAGCTCTGGAACAAGCTGCCGTTTCATGTGGTGGATGCAGACTCAGACTTCCTTCAAGCGAGAGCTGGATTGGTTTCTGGCTGCAGTGTGATGGGGTTGGGTTCGGTGCAACAGATCAGGGTCTGGTTGGGGGTCGGGGGGGTCAGTGTGACTGGGTCAGGGTGGGGGTCGGGGAGGGGTCAGTGGTCAGTGTTGGGGTCGGGGATCACTGACTGGGTCAGTGTGGGATCGGGAAGGGGATCAGTGTAGGGGTCGGGGGTCAGTGTGACGGTGTCAGTGGGGGTCGGGGAGGAGGTCAGTGTGTGGGGAGGGGGTCAGTGTGGGGGTCAGGGTAGGGAGGGCTGATGGTAACTGAGAGATTGGCGCCCAGTCCATGGGACACTAACATCGGGCGTGGTCCTGCCATCAGCGGTCTGTGACACCCGGGAGGGCCTGTCCTTGGTGAATGAGCACCTCTCCCGAAAATAAACCTCAAGATAAAGGATATTGTCATCAGTCAGTCAGAATTGGCAGGAGTTCCATCCCAAAGGGCGGTTGGCTTTTATCAAGAAATGTTGAAATATAAACGGCTCTAAAACAGGCCACACCTCCTGTGGATATCAGTGACGGCAGTCCCTCTCCCCATCCTCCACCAACCCCTCCGACCCACAGCACACTCTCAGCCCAGCACCACGCTCAGTGAACACTTCTCCTTTCTCTCTCCATCCTTTCGTCTCGCTCTGTCTCTCCATTTCTCCCTCCTCTCCAGACCTCTCTCTGTCTGTCGGATTCATTTTAACCGCGGGTGTGTTTTGGGGGGGGGTGAAGGGGCGGGGGTGATGGGGGGCGGGATGGGGATGAAGGGGTGAGGGGGCAGGGGTGAGTGCTAACCCTATTCTCAGGCCTATGGTTCAGACTCGAAGGATTTTAACGTGTTGGGAGAGCGCCGAGCTAGCCTGTCGGTGCAGGTAAGTGGGGGAGGGGGAATGTGCTGCGTGGAGATTGCGACCTTGGATGTAAGGCTGGAGGAACAATCCTGCTCCTAACAATCCTGAAACTGCATCGCCTTCACCCACTGCCATTTCCCCACTCCGCCCCGGTTAGTGCACAGACATAAGGCCCCCACCCCACAAAACCAGCGGTAGCAACAGCCCCAGTCAGCTGAGAGCGGGAAGAGTTAATATTCTATTCCTCTGTGTCTCCGTCTCTCTCCCCGTCACTTTAACTCTGATTCCCTCTCCATTTCTGTCTGTCTCAGTCTCTTGTTCTCTCTCACGCTCTCTGCAGCTCTCACTGTCCATCTCTCTCGCTGTCTCTCTGTGTCTGCCCTCTTCCATTCTGCCTCTTCCCTCTGTTACTCTCTCTATCTCTATCTCTCTGTTTTTCTTTCTCCTCTCTTTCTCTCCTGTCTCTGTCTGTCTCTCATTTCCCTCTTTTTCTCTTTCTCTTTCTCTCTGTCTCCCCCCACTCTCTCTGTCTCCCCCCCCCTCTCTGTCTCCCCCCCCCTCTCTGTCTCCCCCCCCTCTCTGTCTCCCCCCCCTCTCTGTCTCCCCCCCCTCTCTGTCTTCCCCCCCTCTCTGTCTCCCCCCCCTCTCTGTCTCCCCCCCCTCTCTGTCTCCCCCCCCTCTCTGTCTCCCCCCCTCTCTCTGTCTCCCCCCCTCTCTCTGTCTCCCCCCCTCTCTCTGTCTCCCCCCCTCTCTCTGTCTCCCCCCCTCTCTCTGTCTCCCCCCCTCTCTCTGTCTCCCCCCCTCTCTCTGTCTCCCCCCCTCTCTCTGTCTCCCCCCCTCTCTCTGTCTCCCCCCCTCTCTCTGTCTCCCCCCCTCTCTCTGTCTTCCCCCCCTCTCTCTGTCTCCCCCCCCTCTCTGTCTCCCCCCCCTCTCTCTGTCTCCCCCCCCTCTCTCTGTCTCCCCCCCCTCTCTCTGTCTCCCCCCCCTCTCTCTGTCTCCCCCCCCTCTCTCTGTCTCCCCCCCCTCTCTCTCTCTCCCCCCCCTCTGTCTCCCCCCCCTCTCTCTGTCTCCACCCCCCCTCTCTCTGTCTCCACCCCCCCTCTCTCTGTCTCCACCCCCCCTCTCTCTGTCTCCACCCCCCCCTCTCTGTCTCCACCCCCCCCTCTCTGTCTCCACCCCCCCCCTCTCTGTCTCAGGTTGCAGAATGTGAGGGGAGAGTCAGCCAGTGTCATGTTTGTGCAGGGAATTCCAGGAACCTGATTTTTGGCAGCACAAAGTCCGTTTCCGAGCTGCCACAGCCCTGTTGCTTGGTTACAGTTTGTGCAGATTCATTGTTAGCGGTTTCCTGCAACAGGAATATTGTCGCATTGGGTTACAGTCTCCATCCGCTCGCCCGGTTTCAGAACCCCAGGAACAGGGAGCAGATAAATATTCCCCTTCACTTCCCTCCCAGCTTTCCACCCTGAATATACAGGCCACGGGTGGGGTACAGACCCTGTGTGGGGTGTACGGACCCTGTGTGGGGTGTACGGACCCTGTGTGGGGTGTACGGACCCTGTGTGGGGTGTACGGACCCTGTGTGGGGTGTACGGACCCTGTGTGGGGTGTACGGACCCTGTGTGGGGTGTACGGACCCTGTGTGGGGTGTACGGACCCTGTGTGGGGTACGGACTCTGGGTGGGGTACAGGCTCGAGTCAGGTACTGCCTTTGGGATTGAATCTGATCCCCTGAATTAGGCGGCTGTCCCATAGGTGGGGGTACAATCTGACTGTTCGGGGGCAGTGTCACGGGGTGGGCTGGTTTGGTGGGGGTCGGATGGGTTTGGTGAGCAATGGGCCCAAAACTCAATTGCCCTCCAGGAATGGCATTGTGAGAAAATCGAGCAGGAAGAAAAGTCTACCTCGCCTCAGGCTGTGACCATTGCCTCACCCCAGTCTGACCCACAACTCTTTTTGTTGTCAAATCAAAAACAAACGTTAAAACAAGTGCCCCCTTATTAAAGGGGGGGGGACACTCCAAACACTTTTCAGGTGCCCTTTTTTTGGTTTTGTTTTTTTAGGGCACCGAGAGGCAAATTATACAAGTGCCCCCCGATCTGGGGGACACTCCAAACAATTCCCAAGGCCCTTTTTTTTAATGTATTTTTGTCGTTTTTTTGGGGGCTCTAAAACCATAATTTACAAGTGCCCCCTATAAAAGGGGAGGGGGAGTCTGACCTACAATCGGCTGGTCTGCAAACCAGCTGTGCACACTTGAGGAAGTGATTTTATGACCTGTGTCTGCTACTTATCTCCTCTGGGCAGGGCACAATCTTAAAATTAGAGCCAGGCCCTTCAGGGTGATGTCAGGAAGCGCTCCTCACACAAAGGGCAGTGGGAATCGGGAACTCTCTCCCTCAAAAGGCTGTTGGTGCTGGGGGTCAATTATGGCTTTTAGGACTGAGTGATCGATGTTTGTTGAATAAGGGTATCGAGGGATGTGGAAGAAAGGTGGGTAGATGGAGTTGAGGTGCAGATAAGAACATAAGAAATAGGAGCAGGAGTCGGCTATTTGGCCCCTCGAGCCTGCTCCGCCATTTAATACGATCATGGCTGATCCGATGGACTCAGCTCCACTTCCCGCCCGCTCCCCATAACCCTTCACTCTCATCGTTAAAAATTCTGTCTATCTCCGCCTTACATATATTCAATGTCCCAGCCTCTACAGCTCTCTGAGGCAGAGAATTCCACAGATTTACAACCCTCTGAGAGAAGTAATTCCTCCTCATCTCAGTTTTAAATGGGCAGCCCCTTATTCTGAGACTATGTCCCCTAGTTCTAGATTCCCCTATGAGTGGAAATATCCTCTCTGCATCCACCTTGTCGAGCTCCCTCAGTACCTTTATATGTTTCGATAAGATCACACCTCATTTTTCTAAACTCCAGTGAGTATAGGCCCAACCTGCTCAACTTTTCTTCATAAGTCAACCCCTTCATCTCCAAAATCAACCGAGTGAACCTCTGAGCTGTCTCCAAACACCCCAGGGGAGGCAATACTGGGTCAGGTATTGCTCACAAGTGTGCAAGAGCAGGAGGAGGTGACATTGGAGCATCCACCCGAGGCATCCTTCCACTCTCTCCCCATAGCCCTGTATCAATCCCAAACTAATCCCACTGCCCCGCTCTTCCCATAGCCCTGTGTCAATCCCAAACTAGTCCCACTGCCCCGCTCTTCCCATAGCCCTGTATCAATCCCAAACTAATCCCACTGCCCCGCTCTTCCCATAGCCCTGTATCAATCCCAAACTAGTCCCACTGCCCCGCTCTTCCCATAGCCCTGTATCAATCCCAAACTAATCCCACTGCCCCGCTCTTCCCATAGCCCTGTATCAATCCCCAAACTAATCCCACTGCCCCGCTCTCTCCCCATAGCCCTGTATCAATCCCCAAACTAATCCCACTGCCCCGCACTCTCCCCATAGTCCTGTATCAATCCCCAAACTAATCCCACTGCCCCGCTCTCTCCCCATAGCCCTGTATCAATCCCCAAACTAATCCCACTGCCCCGCTCTTCCCATAGCCCTGTATCAATCCCCAAACTAATCCCACTGCCCCGCACTCTCCCCATAGCCCTGTATCAATCCCCAAACTAATCCCACTGCCCCGCTCTCTCTCCATAGCCCTGTATCAATCCCCAAACTAATCCCACTGCCCCACTCTCTCCCCATAGTCCTGTATCAATCCCAAACTAATCCCACTGCCCCGCTCTTTCACCTTAGAAGAACATCCTTCACATTCTCCATGCAGAGTGTTTCGCACAATCTCAACTGGTGCCGTGAGGGTCTTTTGCTCATCACACAGTTCTTTCCTGAAAGTTGGGACTGTTGGATGCCAATGCCCTACCCATGCAGCACAGCAATGCCTCGGGTGGATGCTCCAATGTCACCTCCTCCTGCGCTTGCACACTTGTGAGCAATACCTGACCCAGTATTGCCTCCCCTGGGGTGTTTGGATCTGTGAGTCAGTGGCGGGCAGGACAGTGCCTTGTGAGAAGTGCTTATATCCTGCCTGCTACCAGCTGCCACCATCTCATGAGCCTGTAGGAGAACGATGATCTGTTGCCATGGTTTCAGGATGGCATGCCTTCAAATAACGGTAAGATGTGTGCCCTGCCAATGTTGTGCAGTGTCTGCCTCAGTGTTACTGAGTGAGAGAGCAAGGGTGGCAGTGTGAACAAAAATAGTTACTTGCTGGTATTAACTTGCCTTCAAACTCCTTCTCCTGTGTCCTCACATGGCGTGCATGAGTTAACACAGTCTAAAAGCTACAAATGTTCATATTCAATGTTCCCGCTAATTATTTTGTGACTGCGCGGCCCGTTCAAGTTCCCGGGCATGCGCGCTATTTCCATTGTAAAGTCGGTGAGCAGGACCTCCAGACCGCTGTGCAGCCACACACCATAACGGGAACATTTTCACATTTATTTACAGATTAAAGAATACACTGAGGCTGCAAGATATTGAATCCTTTTGACAACACATTTCTCACTCAGTTTGTCAAGACTTTTGGATGAAGCTGTCATTCACCATTTCCAGTTTGTCCACGATGATGATCACTTGTTCCAGAACCACAGATGAGCAGCAGCAGCTGTGATTTAAGCCACAAAGTCCTTCATTCGACAGATACTTGCTTTTTTGAACAAAACCACAAAATAAACTTTTGATTATTAATTTCTAAATACAGACATCAACACAAACAAAGAGTGAGAATTCAGAATAAAGCGTTCTTGTTGATCGGTCTGATCAGGTCAGTGGGATTGCCCCAGAGATCAGATGGCTGTGGCTAATTTTAAATTGGATTTACCCAATCTAACTAAAACTTTACAAAATAATACACAGGAATCTCCCTATTTTGTCAAACCAATCTCATTGAAATTCTGGCTTCTTGTAGGAGTGAGTGGGTTCAGGGGGCTAGGGATAGAAAATTGGAGTCAAAACAAAAAAATGAATTTACAAATAAAACAAAGTAAGTTACATGAGCAAGTCACAATAACCGTCTGCATTAATAGATTACATGACTGACTTAGAAACATAGAACATAGAAAAAAGGTGCAGGAATAGGCCATTCAGCCCTTCGAGCCTGCACCACCATTCAATAAGATCATGGCTGATCATTCCCTCAGTACCCCTTTCCTGCTTTCTCTCCATACCCCTTGATCCCTTTAGCCATAAGGGCCATATCTAACTCCCTCTTGAATATATCCAATGAACTGGCCTCAACAACTCTCTGCGATAGGGAATTCCACAAGTTAACAACTCTCTGAGTGAAGAAGTTTCTCCTCATCTCAGTCCTAAATGGCTTACCCCTTATCCTAAGACTATGTCCCCTGGTTCTGGACTTCCCCAACATCGGGAACATTCTTCCTGCATCTAACCTGTCCAGTCCCGTCAGAATCTTATACGTTTCTATGAGATCCCCTCTCATCCTTCTAAACCCCAATGTATAAAGACCCAGTTGATCCAGTCTCTCCTCATATGTCAGTCCAGCCATCCCAGGAATCAGTCTGGTGAACCTTCGCTGTACTCCCTCAATAGCAAGAACATCCTTCCTCAGATTAGGCGACCAAAACTGAACACAATATTCCAGGTGAGGCCTCACCAAGGCCCTGTACAACTGCAGTAAGACCTCCCTGCTCCTATACTCAAATCCCTTAGCTACGAAAACCAACATACCATTTACCACCTTCACCGCCTGCTGTACCTGTATACCAACTGAGCTAGCCAGGCCTTACATTAATAGATTGGTGTTACAAGAACAAGTTACAGTTAAGTAACAAAAAAATTCACTTCTTAGTTCTGGTATCATTCTAGTAAATATTTTCTGCACCTTCTCCATGGCCTCTATATCCTTTTTATAATATGGAGACCAGAACAGTTTACCGTATTCCAAGTGTGGTCTAACCAAGGCTCGATTATAAGTTTAACATAACTGCTCTGCTTTTCAATTCAATCCCTCTAGAAATTAACCTGCATCGCTACTTTTAGTGATCTGTGTATCTGTACCCCAGATCCCTCTGCCCCATTTAGACATCTATTTTCCGAGGAGTCTGTCGCCTCCTTATTTTTCCTATCAAAATGCGCCACCTCACGCTTATCTATATTGAACTTCATTTGGCAATTATTTGCCCATTCTGCAAGTTTATTAGTCGTCTTATATTTTATCGCAATCCTCCTCTGCATTAACTACACCCCCAATTTGGTGTTGTCCACAAATTTGGAAATTGTACTTCCGATTCCCGAGTCCAAATAAATCATTTATATAAATGGTGAACAACAGTGGTCCCAGCACCGATCCTGTGGGACCACTTCTCTCCATTTGCCAGTCTGAGTAACTACCATTAACCCCTACTCTCTTTCCTGTTTTCTAGCCAGCTTATTATCCATTCTAATATAAAAACCGAGAAGGCTGGAAGTCTCAGCGGGTCAGGTAGCATCTGTGGGGAGAGAAAGAGTTAATGTTTCGGGTCGATGACCCTTCACCAGAATCCAATGGCCACACCATTCTCTTTTTCTTTCAGATTCCAGCACCCGCAGTATTTTTCTTTTGTACTATCTATTCTGCTACTTGTCCCCTGATTCCACATTCGGACCTTATTTATGAGTCTACTGTGTGGTACTTTATCAAAGGCCTTTTGGAAATCTAAATATATTACATCTATGCATTGCCCTTATATACCCTTTCTGGTACTTCTTCAAACAATTCATTAAGGTTGGCCAAGCACGACCTTCCTGTTTGAAATCTGTGCTGCCTACTCTTTATTATATTTTCAGTTTCTAGATTTTTTTCCTTTACATCTTTCAGTAAGGATTCCATTATCTTTCCTGCCACTGACATTAAGCTAATTGGTCTCTAGTTCCCTGGACTTGTTCTATCTCCCTTTTTAAATATATGAATCACATTAGCTGTCTGCCAGTCCTCTCGCACTACTCCCTTTTCCAATAAATTTATATAAATATATATATGTGTGTGTGTGTGTGTAATATATGTAATATATATATACATATGTAACAGTGCTTCTGCTATCTCTTTAACTTCTTTTAATATGCGCGGATGCAATCCATCCAGACCAGGGGTTTTATCCTCTCTATGTATGATCAATTACATCCTCTCTTTCAATCTTAAATGTCCCTATATCTTTTTTGATCTCTTCTTTTAATGTCGTGTCCACCATGTAAATACCGAGGCAAAGTAATTATTTAATCTATCAGCCATTTCACTGTTATAACCTGTGAGTTTATCGTGTGTGTCCCTTATCCTGATTTTTCTTTTCTTATTTATGTGTCTAGAATAATTTACTATTTTTATATTCCTTGATAAATTAATTTCTTAGTTTCTCATTGCCTTCCTAATTTTTTTCTACTTCTTTCCTAATCTTTGTGTATCCCTTTTGTCAGTATCTGCCTTTTTATTTCATTTCAATTTTGCCCCTATTTCTTTATTCATCCCTGGGGCTAGAACCTCCACTTTTTTTGCATGCTTAATGCCCACTTAACTCCCACTTTACCGCTGAAATGACGTATAACGCCCAGATATCGTCCATTTAGCCACAAAATGGAAACTGACGCCCATTTTTTGAAAACTTATCGCCGAGTGTTACTTTCCCCATGGGCTTAACGCCGGGAAAAAATATTACCGCCGCCCACTTTTTTGGGGCGGAATCATCAGAATGGGCGAAATCAACGCCCATAATATCGCCCAGCGTTACTTTCCGCACTGATTTAATGCTGAGATTCAGTAACACTGCCCGGCCATTTTTTTTTTTGCTGTAAAGATCATATTTACCGAAACTAGCGGCCATGAGATCGCCCAGCGTCACTTTCACCACCTCGCTCACATATCGCCCACAATATCGCTCGCCCAAAAAACCACCCAGAAAAAGTGGAACTAACCAGAACTAATCACAGCGTTATGGGCGCCATGTTGTAGATCACATGTCACATCCTTTAAAAGGCTGCTGTGCTTCAACCTCGGGGGAGTTCGGATATACTCTGCAGGTCGTTGGACTGGATGTAAACATCTCTACAAACATCTTGACTATACAGTGACTGATTGGAATTTAATAGGTGTCTTCGGCAGGACATTTATTGTTTGTGACCAATCGGTGGAAAACAGATCTGCAATGGGGCCTGTCCTTTCTCACCCTCTCTTGATGACCAATTACATGCAGCAGACTCGAGATCACCGAAGGTACGCTCCACAGCATTATGTGCCCAATGTACGATGTGCCAGACTGATGAGGAGGACCAGACGTTACACCCCCCACAAGTACAGGGAGAATCAGTCTTACCTCGACTTGCCCGAGATCACCTGCCTTCGGAGACTGCGCTTCCACAAAGAGGTTATCACTGAGGTATGCCAGCTCATAAGGGGAGATCTGCAGCCTGCCAGCACCATCAGTACTGCACTGTCTGTCGAGGTCAAAGTCACCGCGGCACTGTCGTTCTATGCCTTGGGTTCTTTTCAGGCCACAACTGGTGACATTTGCGGACTTTCTCAGAATGCCACACATCGCTGCAGTAGACAGGTCACTGAAGCCCTGTACACATGCAGGAGGGACTTGATCAGCTTCCCTATGACCAGGGAGGCAGAGTGAGAGGGCTCAAAGATTCTCCAGAATTGCAAACTTCCCGAAGGTGCAGGGAGCAATAGCCTATACGCACATCGCGATGTGGGCACCTTTTCAGGATGCAGAGGTTTTCAGGAACCGCAAGGGATTCCACTCCTCGAATGTCCAGCTGGTTGTCGACCACCAGCAAATTATACTGGCAGTGAATGCTCAATTTCCGGGCAGCATCCATGATGCTCACATCCTGCGTGAGAGCACTGTATCTGACTTGTTTAACAATCAGCCACAAGGTCAATGCTGGATGCTTGGTGACAAAGGATATGACCTCACCACCTGGCTGATGACCCCCCCCCTGCGTGACACCCACACCGAAGCCAAGAGTCGATACAACGAGAGCCTCCTCGCAATCTCGTGGAGAAAACCATTGGAGTGCTGAAGCAGCGCTTCAGATGCCTGGCCCACTCAGGAGGCGAGCTCCAATACCGCTCTGAGCAGGTAGCTCAATTCATGGTGGTGTGCTCCATGCTGCACAACTTGGCTATCAGGAGGGGACAAGAATTGCCTGATGAGTCTGACAGTCCATCTCACCAGAGAGAGAAGAGGAGGACGAGGAGGCGGACGCTGACATTGGCCCAGACAATCAGGCTGACGCTGAAGCCATGTCCCCTCCCCTCTGTAGACCACATGAAAGGGCTCGTGGTGGCATGATAGCTGCAAGAGCCTTATGTCAGGAGCTCATCAATGATCACTTTGCCTGAAAGAATGTTTACAAGGCTGAGTGTGCATGTGATACATCAATGGTGGGCATCACCTTGGTGACAGTTAAAATTTAAGTTGATTGAAGTTAAGTGTAATTATACCCTTTGATAAGAAATCACCAGCATGTAACGGTGCAGCTATCTGAGCCAATGCGCAACAAGGTTTTGTTGAGTAAAAAACATTTAAACCGAACATTTGTCTGAAATCATCAGTATTTCTGTTAAAACCCAACCCTCTTTCACCGCCCCCCACCCGCTTTTCCCCACCTATACCCCTTCCCCTCCTGACTCCAGACTGCCTGGCCGAGGAGCTCCTCAGGCGATGCTTCATTGGGGGGAGGGGGGGAATGACGGCCGAACCGCTGCTTGGATGGATACGGGAGAGGACGGTCCCGAGGTGGGAACGTGCTCCGAGCCAGAAGCAAGATGTTGCTCCTGACTCTCGTGTGGTTGGCAATGGGGGTGTGGCACCTTGGGGTGCAGTGCCACACTCCGGTGACCACTGGGAGCCCTCTGCCACCAGTGTTCCTGGCTACCAGCCCCAGGGCCTCTTCCATCTTTTCCATGTTATATATTATTTGTTGGACAAAAACTCGGTGCCAACTATGTTCTTGGTGCTTAGCAGGCCTTTTGCTGCTGGTGAATCTCCCTCGTGCCTCCCACAACAGCCAGACAACACACACCACACCCACACACGCCTTCAGTCTCTCTCAGCTCCCTCTCTCTGTCTCCTCTTCTGCGCATGTCATGATGACCCTTGACCTCCTGAATCGCAGGAATCAAGCGTTGCCATGCCGTTGCTAAGGACAGCGACACTTTACGGCAGAAGGTCAGCGAGATTTAACAGTACCGGCTATTTCATATCGCTCGCGGTAACACCGAATTTCAAAAATGGAGACTGGGTGCTTTGAGTGGGCGAGGAGCTGCAATCTGAAAACCCTTTTTTACTGCCCACGCCAGAAGTAAAGCCCATTTTTGGGTGATAAGCACAAAAGTGGAAAATCTAGCCGCAGTGTTTTATTACTAGCTGGTTTGTTCTTGCTTTCAGTGAGATATATTTCTGCTGGACTATATCGATCACCCACTGCTCATCTATTTCTTTATCAATAATTTTTTCCAGTTTATTTTCCTCGTTCCATTCTCAGCCCTTTAAAATCAGCTTTTTCTCCAATTTATTACTTTGGTGATTGTCTTAATTATGTCCTTCTCAATCTTTATCTTAAACCTTATTATGTTGTGATGGTTAGTGCCTAGCTGTTTCCCTGCGCGTACTTCTCTGGTCTGTTCAGGTTCACTCCCCATTACTGGATCCAGCAGGGCTCCTCCATTGGGCTTTTTACACATGGGTAAGAAGGAAGTCCTGCACACATTGTAAAAACCCCATCTCTCTACCCCTTTTGTTACCTCTTCTTGCCAGTTTATTTGGGGTAGTTAAAAGCTTCCATGATTATTATTCTATGTCTTTTACTCATTTTACATATGTGCTTACATATTTCTTCCTCTGCCACCTTTCCACTATTAGGTGGTCTATAGTATACCCATTATTAGTGTGATCAATCTCTTATCTTTTGTTTCAATACACGTGGATCCTGTTTCTAATCTTCTGTCCGTCCCTTTTTTCTGCAGCCACTACGTTATATCTCATTAGTACAGCTCCCCCACCTTCCCTCCCTGTCCTTTCTGATTATATTGTGACCAACATTCCCTGTCATTGTTTGGGTGCACGGACCATTCTAATTTCCGCACATGCGCGGTTATTCCCATTGAAAAGCTGCCAAGTGGCCTGTGCAGGAGTCCCAGAAAGGGAACGTAGGATATAACCAGCAATATTTAGTTGCCAAGTTTCAGTTATTCTTCTCTGAGGAGTCCCCGGCCTGATTTTGGATGGTGCGTATATTGCTGGACAGGAGGTTTCATTTATCTTTAATAGCTCCTTTTACTATATTTTCACAGCCCTTTTATACTTCTGTCTTATAACTGTACTTGTTACATGAAGGTAATCTGTGTGGAAGTGGAAGACATGGATATGGTTCTTAATGAATAATTTGCTTCTGTTTTCACAAAAGAGAGGGGCGATGTAGACACTGCTATCGAGGAGGAGGAGTGTGAAATATTAGATAAAATAAACATAGTGAGAGAGGAGGTACTAAGGGGTTTAGCAGCTTTGAAAGTGGATAAGTCCCCTTGCCCAGATGAAATGGATCCCAGGCTGTTAAACGAAGCAAAAGTGGAAATAGCAGAGGCTTTGACCATCGTTTTCCAATCTTCTCTGGCTTCATAGAAACATAGAAAATAGGTGCAGGAGCAGGCCATTCAGCCCTTCTAGCCTGCACCGCCATTCAATGAGTTCATGGCTGAACATGAAACTTCAGTACCCACTTCCTGCTTTCACGCCATACCCCTTGATCCCCCGAGTAGTAAGGACTTCATCTAACTCCCTTTTGAATATATTTAGTGAATTGGCCTCAACTACTTCCTGTGGTAGAGAATTCCACAGGTTCACCACTCTCTGGGTGAAGAAGTTTCTCCTTATCTCGGTCCTAAATGGCTTACCCCTTATCCTTAGACTGTGACCCCTGGTTCTGGACTTCTCCAACATTGGGAACATTCTTCCTGCATCCAACCTGTCCAAACCCGTCAGAATTTTAAACGTTTCTATGAGGTCCCCTCTCACTCTTCTGAACTCCAGTGAATACAAGCCCAGTTGATCCAGTCTTTCTTGATAGGTCAGTCCCACCATCCCGGGAATCAGTCTGGTGAATCTTCGCTGCACTCCCTCAATAGCAAGAATGTCCTTCCTCAAGTTAGGAGACCAAAACTGTACACAATACTCCAGGTGTGGCCTCACCAAGGCCCTGTACAACTGTAGCAACACCTCCCTGCCCCTGTACTCAAATCCCCTCGCTATGAAGGCCAACATGCCACTTGCTTTCTTAACCGCCTGCTGTACCTGCATGCCAACCTTCAATGACTGATGTACCATGACACCCAGGTCTTGTTGCACCTTCCCTTTTCCTAATCTGTCACCATTCAGATAATAGTCTGTCTCTCTGTTTTTACCACCAAAGTGGATAACCTCACATTTATCCACATTATACTTCATCTGCCACGCATTTGCCCACTCACCTAACCTATCACTCTGTAGCCTCATAGCATCCTCCTCGCAGCTCACACTGCCACCCAACTTAGTGTCATCCGCAAATTTGGAGATACTACATTTAATCCCCTCGTCTAAATCATTAATGTACAATGTAAACAGCTGGGGCCCCAGCACAGAACCCTGCGGTACCCCACTAGTCACTGCCTGCCATTCCGAAAAGTACCCATTTACTCCTACTCTTTGCTTCCTGTCTGACAACCAGTTCTCAATCCACGTCAGCACACTACCCCCAATCCCATTTGCTTTAACTTTGCACATTAATCTCTTGTGTGGGACCTTGTCGAAAGCCTTCTGAAAGTCCAAATATACCACATCAACTGGTACTCCTTTGTCCACTTTATTGGAAACATCCTCAAAAAATTCCAGAAGATTTGTCAAGCATGATCTCCCTTTCACAAATCCATGCTGACTTGGACCTATCATGTCACCATTTTCCAAATGCGCTGCTATGACATCCTTAATAATTGATTCCATCATTTTACCCACTACTGAGGTCAGGCTGACCGGTCTATAATTCCCTGCTTTCTCTCTCCCTCCTTTTTTAAAAAGTGGGGTTACATTGGCTACCCATCACTCGATAGGAACTGATCCAGAGTCAATAGAATGTTGGAAAATGACTGTCAATGCATCCGCTATTTCCAAGGCCACCTCCTTAAGTACTCTGGGATGCAGTCCATCAGGCCCTCAGGTGTGGTGCCAGAGGACTGGAGGACTGCTAACATGGTACCTTTGTTTAAGAAGGGAGAAAGGGATAGACCGAGTAATTACAGGCCAGTCAGCCTAACCTCAGTGGTGGGAAAATTATTGGAAAAAATCCTGAAGGACAGGATAAATCTTCATTTAGAAAGACACGGATTAATCAAGGACAGTCAGCATGGATTTGTTAAGGGAAGGTCGTGTCCGACTAACTTGATTGAATTTTTTGAGGAGGTAACCAGGAGGGTCGATGAGGGCAGTGTATATGGATTTTAGCAAAGCTTTTGATAAGGTCCCACATGGTGGACTGGTCACAAAAGTAAAAGCCCATGGAATCCAGAGTAAAGTAGCAAGTTGGATCCAAAATTGGCTCAGAGGCAGGAAGCAAAGGGTAATGGTTGATGGGTGTTTTTGTGACCAGTGGGGTTCCGCAGGGCTCAGTACTGGGTCCCTTGCTATTTGTGGTATACATCAATGATCTAGACTTGAATATAGGGGACATGATTAAGAAGTTTGCAGATGATTCTAAAATAGACTGTGTGGTTGATAATGAAGAAGAAAGCTGCGGACTGCAGGAAGATATCGATGTACTGGTCAGGTGGGCAGAACAGTGGCAAATGGAATTTAATCCAGAGAAGTGTGAAGTGATGCATTTGGGGAGGGCTAACAAGGAAAGTGAATACACATTAAATGGTAGGACACTGAGCAGTGTAAAGGAACAAAGGGACCTTGGAGTGCAGGTCCACAGATCCCTGAAGGTAGCAAACCAGGTAGATAAGGTGGTTAAGAAGGCATACGGAATACTTACCTTTATTAGCCGAGGCATAGAATACAAGAGCAGGGAGGTTATGCTTGAACTGTGTAAAACACTGGTTAGGTCACAGCTGGAGTAGCAGTTCTGGTCACCACATTACAGGAAGGACGTGACTGCACTACTTGTACAGAGGAGATTTACGAGGATGTTGCGGGTGTGGAGAATTTTAGCTATGAGGGCAGGTTGGATAGGCTGGGTTTGTTTTCTTTGGAACAGAGGAGGATGAGGGGAGACCTCATTGAAGTGTATAAAATTATGAGGGGCCTAGATAGAGTGGGTAGAAAGGACCTATTTTCCTTCACAGAGGGGTCAACAACCAGGGGTTTAAAGTAATTGGTAGTAATTGGGGTTGTGGGATCTGGAACTCACTGCCTGAAAGGGTGGTAGAGACAGAAACCCTCACCACATATAAAAAATAATTGGATGTGCACTTGAAGTGCCGTACGGACCGAGAGCTGGAAAGTGGGATTAGGCCGGATAGTCTCCGAAATGGCCTCCTTCCGTGCTGCAAACTTGTATGGTTCTATGATTAATAAGTTACTGTTCCAATACAAATTTCCATTAATAAAGTTTCACCAACAAGTTTGTTGCATAAAGAAACAAATGAAAATAGTGAGTTAGTTACAGTAACAATTTACAATAAGTTACATTTATTGCAGGAAGTTGTGTTAATCAGTTACAACCGAGACATCAAACAGCAGCGACCGATATTGATCAACTTCAGTTAAAGTTACAACTCTGGTTCCGCCCCCGTCCGGGAAAAGCAGCGGGAGGAGACCCCCCCCCCCCGTCCCGACTCGTCCCGGAGGCCCCCCCCTGTCCCGGAGCCCCCCCCCCCCCTTGTCCCGACTCGTCCCGGAGCCCCCCCCCCCCCCCTTGTCCCGACTCGTCCCGGAGCCCCCCCCCCCCTTGTCCCGACTCGTCCCGGAGGCCCCCCCCTGTCCCGGAGCCCCCCCCCCCCCTTGTCCCGACTCGTCCCGGAGGCCCCCCCCTGTCCCGGAGGCCCCCCCCTGTCCCGGAGGCCCCCCCCCTTGTCCCGACTCGTCCCGGAGCCCCCCCCCCCCCTTGTCCCGACTCGTCCCGGAGCCCCCCCCCCCCTTGTCCCGACTCGTCCCGGAGCCCCCCCCCTTGTCCCGACTCGTCCCGGAGGCCCCCCCCTGTCCCGGAGGCCTCCCCCTGTCCCGGAGGCCCCCCCCCCTGTCCCGAGCTGTGGGCGGTCCGGCCGCGGGGGCGGGTTTGGTGCCGGCTTTTGGCGGGAGTTGGGGCGAGGCGGGGCGGTATAAAGGAGAGAGGAGCCGGAGAGGGGCAGAGCCGGACCGACACCGGGAGTGAACCCAGAGCCGGACCGACACCGGGAACAGGAGCGGAGCGGAGCGGGGAGGTGAGGGAGGAGGCGGCGGTGGCGGTGGCGGTGGGGGGCTGTAATCAGAAACATTGCAACATCCTGAGGGTCAACAGTCCCAATGGGGGGACAATGTTGGGGGATGTGTGTGTGTGGGGGGGGGACACACAATGTTGGGGGATGTGTGTGTGGGGGGGGGACACACAATGTTGGGGGATGTGTGTGTGGGGGGGGGACACACAATGTTGGGGGATGTGTGTGTGTGTGTGTGTGTGGGGGGGCAATGTTGGGGGATGTGTGTGTGTGTGGGGGGGGGGGCAATGTTGGGGGATGTGTGTGTGTGTGGGGGGGGGGCAATGTTGGGGGATGTGTGTGTGTGTGGGGGGGGCAATGTTGGGGGATGTGTGTGTGTGTGGGGGCAATGTTGGGGGATGTGTGTGTGTGTGGGGGGGGACAATGTTGGGGGATGTGTGTGTGTGGGGGGGGGGGACAATGTTGGGGGATGTGTGTGTGTGGGGGGGGGGGACAATGTTGGGGGATGTGTGTGTGTGGGGGGGGACACACAATGTTGGGGGATGTGTGTGTGTGGGGGGGCAATGTTGGGGGATGTGTGTGTGTGTGGGGGGGGGGCAATGTTGGGGGATGTGTGTGGGGGGGGGGGACAATGTTGGGGGATGTATGTGTGTGTGTGGGGGGGGACACACAATGTTGGGGGATGTGTGTGTGTGGGGGGGGGGACAATGTTGGGGGATGTGTGTGTGTGTGTGTGTGTGTGGGGGGGCAATGTTGGGGGATGTGTGTGGGGGGGGGCAATGTTGGGGGATGTGTGTGTGTGTGTGTGGGGGGGCAATGTTGGGGGATGTATGTGTGTGTGTGTGGGGGGGCAATGTTGGGGGATGTATGTGTGTGTGTGGGGGGGGACAATGTTGGGGGATGTGTGTGTGTGGGGGGGCAATGTTGGGGGATGTGTGTGTGTGTGGGGGGGGGGCAATGTTGGGGGATGTGTGTGTGTGGGGGGGCAATGTTGGGGTGTGTGTGTGTGTGTGGGGGGGCAATGTTGGGGGATGTGTGTGTGTGTGTGGGGGGGACAATGTTGGGGGATGTGTGTGTGTGTGGGGGGGGGGGATGTTGGGGGATGTGTGTGTGGGGGGGGGACAATGTTGGGGGATGTGTGTGTGTGGGGGGGGGGACAATGTTGGGGGATGTGTGTGTGTGGGGGGGGGGGGATGTTGGGGGATGTGTGTGTGTGTGGGGGGGACAATGTTGGGGGATGTGTGTGTGTGGGGGGGGGGGGATGTTGGGGGATGTGTGTGTGTGTGTGGGGGGGGGACAATGTTGGGGGATGTGTGTGTGTGTGGGGGGGCAATGTTGGGGGATGTGTGTGTATGCGTGTGTGGGGGGCAATGTTGGGGGATGTGTGTGTGTGGGGGGGGCCTAAGATCTAACTACAGGAATTGACACAGTGACTAACGGGGTCTGGTGTTGTGCACAAAGATTCTGTGATTGTCAGATGTTGGTTACATCACACTCGGAATATTGTGAGCAGTTCCGGGCTCCCCGTCCCAGGAAAGATAACCGGGCATTGTGGCAGGATGGGGGGCACTGAGGGAAGGGGGCACACTGAATATTCACTACAATGGAACCAAGGAGGGGAGGTTCTAAGGAAAGGCTTAAAAATTGGCGCTTTCTTCAGTAAAAGGGAGAAGAGTTTGAAATCTATCAAAGTGTTGGAGAATCAGTCAGGCAGGAGGCTCAGACTGAGGGGGATCACTGGGAGAAGGATTTGCAGTAAACGCTTGCACAGACAGTCACTGGGATGGTGTCCCACAAGAGGCTGCCGAGGCAGAGACTGGAACATTTGAAAGGGCGGGGAATTGGATCCGAGTCGGACTGAGAGCAAGCGACTCCCAGAGCGATGGGCTGAACGGCTCCTGCCAACACTGTCATTTCAAACCATTCTACAAATGTCTTTGTTTCAAAGGCCGGGCTGTGAACTGGTCTCTGGTCTCTGGTCCGCTCTCAGAGCCCTGCCGGAGGGTGTTTAAGTTCAACAATTGATTTGGTTTCTTGGCTTAGTTTCCAATGAAAAGCAGCGAGGTCCACGTCATCGCAGCCACCCTGATCTTAAAGGGACCGCCATCCTTGGCTTCCTGCTGTTCGATATTCACTGACATTCTTTACTGTTTCATCATTTTTTGTAATCCTAGTTTAACAATGTATCTATCTCAGATCACTGCAAACACAGACAGAGTCCAACTCAGGATTTTGTTGTTATAACTATATTTTAGGCATAGCTGGAATCCAAAGGGTTAATTTTTCCTGCTTGCATTGAACTGGCCTTGTCTGTTTGCAAATCCTGTGGATACGAGAGGAATTTGGGGACGCTCCCTCAGGGTGTCCGTTACACTTCAATAAAACTCCTCACTCCACCATCTTCATTTTAAAAATAATATTAATTCAGGGCGAGTCGATGTTTCCGGATCTGTTTGTGGATTTTAATTTATTCCTTGTTTATCTCCATCTGTGCTGGATCCACGGGAAGCGGAGTCAGACACAGCGGGTTGCAATGGCTCCATCTCTGCTTGTATTAAACACTCGGGTTGCTGAGGAATGGGGCGATATTCCCCAGTGCTCAGTGTGATGTCTGTGTCTGAGTGAGAAGTGTGTCTCCGTGTCTGTCTCTCTCTCTCTGTCTTTCTGTCTCTGTGTCAGTGTCTGTCTGTCTGTCTGTCTGTCTCTCTCTCTCTCTCTCTCTCTCTGTCTTTCTGTCTCTGTGTCAGTGTCTTTCTGTCTCTCTCTGTCTGTCTCCCTCTCTCTCTGTCTGTCTCCCTCTCTCTCTCTGTCTTTCTGTCTCTGTGTCAGTGTCTCTCTGTCTCTCTCTGTCTGTCTCTCTCTCCCTCTCTCTGTCTTTCTGTCTCTGTGTCACTGTCTCTCTGTCTCTCTCTCTGTCTGTCTGTCTCTCTCTCTCTCTCTGTCTTTCTGTCTCTGTGTCAGTGTCTCTCTTCTCTGTCTGTCTGTCTGTCTCTCTCTCTCTCTCTGTCTTTCTGTCTCTGTGTCAGTGTCTCTCTCTCTCTCTCTGTCTGTCTGTCTCTGTGTCAGTGTCTCCCTGTCTCTCTCTCTCTCTCTGTCTGTCTGTCTCTGTGTCAGTGTCTCTCTGTCTCTCTCTCTGTCTGTCTGTCTCTCTCTCTCTCTCTCTCTCTCTTTCTGTCTCTGTGTCAGTGTCTCTCTGTCTCTCTCTCTCTGTCTGTCTCCCTCTCTCTCTCTCTCTCTCTCTGTCTGTCTCCCTCTCTCTCTCTCTCTCTGTCTGTCTCCCTCTCTCTGTCTTTCTGTCTCTGTGTCAGTGTCTCTCTGTCTCTCTCTGTCTGTCTGTCTGTCTGTGTCTCTCTCTCTCTCTCTCTTTCTGTCTCTCTCTCTGTCTATCTCCCTCTCTCTTTCTGTCTCTGTGTCAGTGTCTCTCTGTCTCTCTCTCTGTCTGTCTCCCTCTCTCTCTCTGTCTTTCTGTCTCTGTGTCAGTGTATCTCTGTCTCTCTCTCTCTCTGTCTTTCTGTCTCTGTGTCAGTGTCTCTCTGTCTCTCTCTCTGTCTGTCTCCCTCTCTCTCTCTCTGTCTTTCTGTCTCTGTGTCAGTGTCTTTCTGTCTCTCTCTCTGTCTGTCTCCATCTCTCTCTCTGTCTTGCTGTCTCTGTGTCAGTGTCTCTCTCTCTCTGTCTGTCTCTCTCTCTCTCTGTCTTTCTGTCTCTGTCTCTCCCTCTCTCTGTTTCCCTCTCTATGTCTCTGTCTTTCTGTCTCTGTGTCAGTGTGTCTCTCTCCCTCTCTGTCTCTCTCTCTCTCTCTGTCTCTCTCTCTCTCTCTCTCTCTCTCTGTGTCTGTCCATCCATTCATCACGGAGCTGATGGTTTTGAAACAATGTTTGGAATCTAAAATAGCAAGACCTGTGAATGCAGCATGCCAGTGAGTGAGTGGAGAGACGGGGTCGAGTCTCCGCCTCCCCTGGAGTCTGTCGCGGGGTCACTGTTTGGGAAGCTTAGAATAAAATTGCCAAAGTCCCGCTAAACGATATGGGTTTTGTAAAACATTCACTTCTTAATATCATTGTGACGCCAAGTATCAAGGGGCTTAAACCAGTCTAGGAATTTCTCGGATGGTTAACAGCAAACGTTTATCTTTCGGGAGAATCTGGTGAAAGTTATGGAATGTAAATTCGGTGTCGGCTGACAAGAACGTGGTTTCCAGTCCGTTGGAGACATTCCTGGAGGTGTTTCTAAAAACTGTCGAGTATTTAAATGAGCAGAAGAGGGAGGCGGGTTGATTTATAAAGTGGGGTTGCCCCTGGATGGTGAGTACAGTCAGAGCGGGTCAAAGGGAATCCGACACAGCCCAGAGCCTCTGATTGGCATCGCTCCCTCCCAGTGCTACACTCAGGTAAGGCTCGCTTACACAGCTTTCCAGCAAATCCCGGGACTGGCTGGCTGCTGGGAGTTTGTGGTGTTTGGGATCCTAATTCTGGTCTGTCAGGCGGGTTCTGACTAACGGTGGGAGTTTGAGATGAGATGTCCCGTGTTCTGGTGGTTTTTCTGCCTGTATGCTGCAGGGTTTTGTACAGCTGCAGCATCCCGGTTTGACCGATGATATTGTGGATGAAACAACAGGTGGGACAGGCTCGAGGGGCTGAATGGCCCTAAAACTATCGGGTGCTCGGTCAAAGGTCAAGAGTCTGGATTCAAAGGGATATTGATAGATTATCGATAGATTCAGTGAATGAGCAAAACTGTGGCAAATGGATTTCAATATAGGCACATGTGAGATCATCAAAGGCTAATGGAATGCTGGCCTTTATATCTGGAGGACTAGAATACAAGGGGGTAGAGGTTATGCTGCAGCTGTACAAAACCCTGGTTAGCCCACACCTGGAGCACTGTGAGCAGTTCCGGGCACCACTCCTGAGGGAGGATATATTGGCCTCGGAGGGAGTGCAGCGTAGGTTTACAGAATGATACCCGGACTCCAAGGGTTAAGTTAGGAGGCGGGGTTAAACAAATTAGGTTTGTATTCCCTAGAATTTAGAAGGTTAAGCGGTGATCTGCTCAACGTTTTCAGGATATTAAGGGGAACTGATAGGATAGATAGAAGCTATTCCTGCTGGTTGGGGAGTCTAGGACTAGGGGCCAGAGTCTATAAATTAGAGCCAAACCTTTCAGGAGGCAAATTAGGAAACACTTCTACACACACAGGGTGGGAGAGGTCTGGAGCTCTCTTCTGCAAACGGCAGTTGATGCTGGATCAACTGTTAATTTTAAATCAGAGATTGATGGATTTTTGTTAACTAAAGGTATTAATGGATATGGGGCAAAGGTGGGTATATGGAGTAAGGTCGTAGATCAGCCGCGATCTCATTGAATGGCGGAGCAGACTCGAGGGGCCGAATGGCCGACTCCTGTTCGGGGCTTTGCTATTTTCAGCTCTTTAATGGAAACTTCATCTCCTGGTTCTAGAAGGGAAATGGTGGGGGGGATGATAGGGAGGGGGGGGCAGGGAGATGGGGGCGTGCCGTGGGGTAGTACAGGACTGGGCCACACAGTCAGGTCTGGGTCTGTGTTCGAAGCTGACAAAAGCAGGTTGTATTTCACTCTGATTGTATGAAAGGCCAGGGACAGTGAGATGGCCATTGGTGACCTGTATCCAGGGTATGAGGGGCCGGGCAGGGATGGTGGGGTTCTGGGGGAGAACCCCCCTGTTGTGTTTAAAGGGGAAGGGGTGTCAGAGATTTTGCCTGACACCCCGTGACTGATCAAGTCGTTTTCAGGTTTCCTGCCCCTTCCCCGATTGGCTGGTGCTCAGTTATCTGCCGAGCACAGAACTGTTGGCAACTCCCAGGAGGGGGCTACCCACAGCTCCGTTTGTAAATGCACGACCCGGTGTGGTCCTGAGGCTCACAGACTGGGAGGGTCCAAGATTCCTTTCACACAGCGAGCCTGGGTTCCCTACCCCCACCCACACTGTGCAGAGGGTCACACCCCCCTCCCCCAGGGTCCCGGCCCCCCCCCCCACACACTCAGTGCACAGGGTCCCGGACCCCCCCCCCCACACATTCAGTGCACAGGATCCCGGCCCCCCCCCCCCCACACACTCAGTGCACAGGGTCCCGGCCCTCCCCACACACTCAGTGCACAGGGTCCCGGCACCCCCCCCACACACTCAGTGCACAGGGTCCCGGCCCCCCCCCCCCCACACACTCAGTGCACAGGGTCCCTGCCCCCACCGCCCCCCCCCCTCCCCCACACACACACACTCAGTGCACAGGGTCCCTGCCCCCACACACTCAGTGCACTGGCCCCCCCCCCCCACACACTCAGTGCACGGGGTTCCTGCCCCCACCGGCCCCCCCCCCACACACTCAGTGCACAGGGTCCCCCCTCCCCCCCACACACTCAGTGCACTGGCCCCCCCCCACACACACTCAGTGCACAGGGTCCCCCCTCCCCCCCACACTCAGTGCACTGGCCCCCCCCTCACACACTCAGTGCACAGGGCCCTGCCCCCACCGCCCCCCCCCACACACTCAGTGCACAGGGTCCCTGCCCCCACCGGCCCCCCCCCCCACACACTCAGTACACAGGGTCCCTGCTCCCTTGGGCTGATTCGAATTTGGTTCAACGCCTTGTTGTATTTTTTTTGCAGCTGTTTCTCACGATGCTTCAAAGCGGAAATATCAACTGTGAATTTGAGATTTTCCCGTCCCTAGAAGAGGAAGATTTCTATCAGACCTGCGAGGACTTTCTGAAGACACTTGAGATGTTGCCCTCTGCCGCGCCATCGCCCCTCCCCAAGGCCAATCTCTGCGAGTCCCTTTCCACCCTAATCCCGTCCAAGTCCGACCAATTGGAACTGATGTCCGAGTTGCTCCTGGACGACGATGAATTCCTTGACCAGAGTTTCATTTGGGACTTGGAAGCCTCCCTGAAGATGGAGCCCTCCATGTTGATGCAGGACTGCATGTGGAGTAACCTGCTGGCCACGGCAGAGTTGGACAAGGCTGGCGAGAGGTGGACTCGCTCCCTGGCACCAGCCCCCTGATGTCCGAGATCGAGTCACAGTTCTTCCAGGATCTTGGTGCTTCCGATTTAGAAAGTATCTCCCCCTCCCTGGATTGTCCGGACCATGACAATGAAGATCCAACTTCAGATGATGAAGGTTCTTTGTCAACAGGCAGCGTGTCTTCACACTGCAGTGATTCAGGTACACAATCCTCTGTGTGCTGTTCACTCTCAGTCAATCTGTGTCGGTTCCGGGATCAAAGCACGTCAGGGCATCAGTTCACGAGAAGCCACTCATGGTGCCTATTTGAGAATTGTTATATACAGACTTCCTTTGTGCCTTGGGGGCAAATGTGAGAGTAACCAGGAAGATCTCAGGTTCAGTGTGGTCCGGGCAGCATTGGCTTACACTGACTGCCATGTTTCCTGGGGCGCAGGTGGGGGGCATCGTTCTATCCAATGGGTGCTGACAGAGTTGGCTTCTTCTGTGATGCCCTCATGGATAAATAGCCCACTGAGATTATGGATCCAACCACAAACTGCAATTGTGGAATGGGTGCCTCCCTGCCCATCACAGTGCCGAGCCCACGGAGCCAGGCATCATGTGTAGGTCTGGACAGTGAGTGTCGGTGGCCCTTTGTCCAGTGTAGCCCAGGGCATCATGGTTGGCCAAAGTGGCAACTTTCCCCAGCACATCCTGTGGATCTTGTAGCCCCCCCCACCCACACTGTAAACACCCCCCTCACTGCCCGTCCCTCACTGCCCCCCCCATGCTGCCCCCCTCACACTCCCCCTCCTCACACTCCCCACCCCCCCCCCCACACATCCCTCCATCCCACACTTCACCCCTCACACTCCCACCCCTCGCCCCCTTACACACCCCCCT